>NW_027475635.1:0-37210 GCF_051020985.1 Nomia melanderi | reverse complement strand
ATAAAACTATATAAAACTAACAAAACTATATAAAACTATATAAAACTATATAAAGCTATACAAAACTATATAAAACTATATAAAACTAATAAAACTATATAAAACTATATAAATCTATTTAAAACTATATAAAACTAACAAAACTATATAAGACTATATAAAACTAATAAAGCTATATAAAAATATATAGTACTATATAAAACTATATGAAACTATATAAAACTATATAAAACTATATAGAACTGTATTAAACTATATAAAACTATATAAAACTATATAAAACTCTATAAAACTATATAACACTATATAAAACTATATAAAACTATATAGAACTATATAAAACTATATAAAACTATATAAAACTATATAAAACTAATAAAACTATATAAAACTGTCTGAAACTGTATAAAACTATATAAACTATATAAACCTATATAAAACTATAAAAAACTATATAAAACGAACAAAACTATATAAACCTATATAAAACTCTATTGAACTATATAAAACTATATGAAGCTATAAAAAACTATGTAAAACTGTATGAAACTATATAAAACTATATAATGATAATAAAATATGTAAAACTATATAATACTATATAAAACTATATAAAACTATAGAGAACCATATAAAAGTATATAAAACTATATATAACGAATAAAACTATATAAAAATATATAGTACTATATAAAGCTATATAATACTATATAGTACTATAAAAAACTATATAAAACTATATAAAACTATATAAAACTATATAAAACTATATAAAACTAACAAAACTATATAAACCTATATAAAACTCTATTGAACTATATAAAACTATATGAAGCTATATAAAACTATGTAAAACTGTATAAAACTATATAAAACTATATAAAGATAATAAAATATGTAAAACTATAATATACTATATAAATCTATATAGAACCATATAAAAGTATATAAAACTATATATAACGAATAAAACTATATAAAACTATATAGTACTATATAAAGCTATATAAAACTATATAGTACTATAAAAAACTATATAAAACTATATAAAACTATATAAAACTATATAAAACTATATACAACTATATAAAACTGTCTGAAACTGTATAAAACTATATAAACTATATAAACCTATATAAAACTATAAAAAACTATATAAAACGAACAAAACTATATAAACCTATATAAAACTCTATTGAACTATATAAAACTATATGAAGCTATATAAAACTATGTAAAACTGTATAAAACTATATAAAACTATATAAAGATAATAAAATATGTAAAACTATATAATACTATATAAAACTATATAAAACTATATAGAACCATATAAAAGTATATAAAACTATATAAAACTGTCTGAAACTGTAAAAAACTATATAAACTATATAAACCTATATAAAACTATAAAAAACTATATAAAACTATATAAAACTAACAAAACTATATAAAACTATATAGTACTATATAAAACTATATAGTACTATATAAAACTATATAAAACTATATAAAACTATATAGTACTATATAAAACTATATAAAACTATATAAAACTATATGAAACTGTATCAAACAAATAAAACTATAGAAAACTATAGAGAACTATATAAAACTATGTAAAACTATATAAAACTATATAAAACTATATAAAACTACATAAAACTATATAAAACTATATAAAACTGTCTGAAACTGTATAAAACTATATAAACTATATAAACCTATATAAAACTATAAAAAACTATATAAAACTATATAAAACTAACAAAACTATATAAAACTATATAGTACTATATAAAACTATATAAAACTATATAAAACTATATAGTACTATATAAAACTATATAAACTATATAAACCTATATAAAACTCTATTGAACTATATAAAACTATATGAAACTATATAAAACTATGCAAAACTGTATAAAACTATATAAAACTATATAAAGATAATAAAATATGTAAAACTATATAATACTATATAAATCTATATAAAACTATATAAAACTATATAAAACTATATAAAACTATATAAAACTATATAAAACTAACAAAACTATATAAAACTATATAAAACTATATAAAACTATACAAAACTATATAAAACTATATAAAACTAATAAAACTATATAAAACTATATAAAGCCATATGAAACTATATAAAACTAACAAAACTATATAAAACTATGTAAAACTATATAAAACTATATAAAACTATTTAAAACTATATAAAACTATATAAAACTAACAAAACTATGTATAACTAATAAAACTATATAAAACTATATAAAACTATGTTAAACTAACAAAACTATATAAAACTATATAAAACTATATAAAACTATATAAAGCTATAATAAAACTAATAAAACTACTAAATCTATATAAAACCATTTAAAACTGTATAAAACTATATAAAGATAATAAAATATGTAAAACTATATAATACTATATAAAACTATATAAAACTATATAGAACCATATAAAACTATATAAAACTATATATAACGAATAAAGCTATATAAAACTATATAGTACTATATAAAGCTATATAATACTATATAGTACTATAAAAAACAATATAAAACTATATAAAACTATATAAAGCTATATAAAACTCTATAGAACTATATAAAACTATATGAAACTATATAAAACTATGTAAAACTGTATAAAACTATATAAAACTATATAAAGATAATAAAATATGTAAAACTATATAACACTATATAGAACCATATAAAACTATATAAAACTATATATAACGAATAAAACTATATAAAACTATATAGTACTATATAAAGCTATATAATACTATATAGTACTATAAAAAACTATATAAAACTATATAAAACTATATAAAACTATATAAAACTATATAAAACTATATAAAACTATATAAAACTATATAAAACTATATAAAACTATATAAAACTATATAAAACTATATAAAATTATATAAAACTATATAAAACTATATAATACTATATAAAACTATATAAAACTATATAAAGATATATAAAACTATGCAGATCTATATAAAACTATATAAGACTGTATAAAGCTATATAAAACTATATAAAACTATATAGAGCTATATAAAACTATATAAAACTCTATAGAACTATATAAAACTATATGAAACTATATAAAACTATGTAAAACTGTATAAAGCTATATAAAACTATATAAAACTATATAGAGCTATATAAAACTATGGAGAACTATATAAAACTATATAAAACTGTATAATACTATCTAAAACTATATAAAGCTATAATAAAGTTAATAAAACTAATAAATCTATATAAAACCATATAAAACTGTATAAAACTATATAAGACTATATAAATCTGTCTGAAACTATACAAAACTAACAAAACTATATAAAACTATATAAAACTAATAAAACTATATAAAACTAACAAAACTATATAAAACGTTATAAAACTATATAAAACTATATAGTACGATATAAAACTATACAACACTATATAAAACTTTATAAAACTATTTAAAACTATATAAAACTATATAAAACTATATAAAACTATATAAAACTATAAAACGCTAATAAAACTATATGAAACTATATAAAACTATATATAACCAATAAAACTATATAAAACTATATAAAACTATATTAAACTAACAAAACTATATAAAACTATATAAAACTATATAAAACTATATAAAACTATATAAAGCTATAATAAAACTAATAAAACTACTAAATCTATATAAAACCATATAAAACTGTATAAAACTATATAAAACTATATAAAACTATATAAAAATGTATAAAACTATATAAAACTATATAAAACTAAATAGAGCTATATAAAACTATGGAGAACTATATAAAACTATATAAAACAGTATAATACTATCAAAAACTATATAAAGCTATAATAAAGTTAATAAAACTAATAAATCTATATAAAACCATATAAAACTGTATAAAACTATATAAAACTATATAAAACTGTATAAAACTATATAGAACCATATAAAACTAATAAAGCTATATAAAACTATATAGTACTATATAAAACTATATGAAACTATATAAAACTAACAAAACTATATAAAACTATGTAGAACTATATAAAACTATATAAAACTATTTAAAACTATATAAAACTATATAAAACTAACAAAACTATATAAACCTACATAAAACTCTATAGAACTATATAAAATTATATGGGACTATATAAAACTATATAAAACTATATAAAACTAACAAAACTTTATAAAACTATATAAAACTATATAAAGCTATACAAAACTATATAAAACTATATAAAACTAATAAAACTATATAAAACTATATAAATCTATTTAAAACTATATAAAACTAACAAAACTATATAAGACTATATAAAACTAATAAAGCTATATAAAAATATATAGTACTATATAAAACTATATGAAACTATATAAAACTATATAAAACTATATAGAACTGTATTAAACTATATAAAACTATATAAAACTATATAAAACTCTATAAAACTCTATAAAACTATATAACACTATATAAAACTATATAAAACTATATAGAACTATATAAAACTATATAAAACTATATAAAACTAACAAAACTATGTAAAACTGTATAAAACTCTATAAATCTATACAAAACTATATAAAACTATACAAAACTATATAAAACTAACAAAACTATATAAAACTATATAAAACTATATAAAACTCCATAAAACTATATAATACTATATAAAACTGACAAAACTATATAAAACTATAAAAAACTATATAAAACTATATAAAACTATATAAAACTATATAAAACTATATAAAACTATATAAAACTATATAAAACTATATAAAACTATATAAAACTATATAAAATTATATAAAACTATATAAAACTATATAATACTATATAAAACTATATAAAACTATATAAAGATATATAAAACTATGCAGATCTATATAAAACTATATAAAACTGTATAAAGCTATATAAAACTATATAAAACTATATAGAGCTATATAAAACTATATAAAACTCTATAGAACTATATAAAACTATATGAAACTATATAAAACTATGTAAAACTGTATAAAGCTATATAAAACTATATAAAACTATATAGAGCTATATAAAACTATGGAGAACTATATAAAACTATATAAAACTGTATAATACTATCTAAAACTATATAAAGCTATAATAAAGTTAATAAAACTAATAAATCTATATAAAACCATATAAAACTGTATAAAACTATATAAGACTATATAAATCTGTCTGAAACTATACAAAACTAACAAAACTATATAAAACTATATAAAACTAATAAAACTATATAAAACTAACAAAACTATATAAAACGTTATAAAACTATATAAAACTATATAGTACGATATAAAACTATACAACACTATATAAAACTTTATAAAACTATTTAAAACTATATAAAACTATATAAAACTATATAAAACTATATAAAACTATAAAACGCTAATAAAACTATATGAAACTATATTAAACTAACAAAACTATATAAAACTATATAAAACTATATAAAGCTATAATAAAACTAATAAAACTACTAAATCTATATAAAACCATATAAAACTGTATAAAACTATATAAAACTATATAAAACTGTATAAAAATGTATAAAACTATATAAAACTATATAAAACTAAATAGAGCTATATAAAACTATGGAGAACTATATAAAACTATATAAAACAGTATAATACTATCAAAAACTATATAAAGCTATAATAAAGTTAATAAAACTAATAAATCTATATAAAACCATATAAAACTGTATAAAACTATATAAAACTATATAAAACTGTATAAAACTATATAGAACCATATAAAACTAATAAAGCTATATAAAACTATATAGTACTATATAAAACTATATGAAACTATATAAAACTAACAAAACTATATAAAACTATGTAGAACTATATAAAACTATATAAAACTATTTAAAACTATATAAAACTATATAAAACTAACAAAACTATATAAACCTACATAAAACTCTATAGAACTATATAAAATTATATGGGACTATATAAAACTATATAAAACTATATAAAACTAACAAAACTTTATAAAACTATATAAAACTATATAAAGCTATACAAAACTATATAAAACTATATAAAACTAATAAAACTATATAAAACTATATAAATCTATTTAAAACTATATAAAACTAACAAAACTATATAAGACTATATAAAACTAATAAAGCTATATAAAACTATATAGTACTATATAAAACTATATGAAACTATATAAAACTATATAAAACTATATAGAACTGTATTAAACTATATAAAACTATATAAAACTATATAAAACTCTATAAAACTATATAACACTATATAAAACTATATAAAACTATATAGAACTATATAAAACTATATAAAACTATATAAAACTAACAAAACTATGTAAAACTGTATAAAACTCTATAAATCTATACAAAACTATATAAAACTATACAAAACTATATAAAACTAACAAAACTATATAAAACTATATAAAACTATATAAAACTCCATAAAACTATATAATACTATATAAAACTGACAAAACTATATAAAACTATAAAAAACTATATAAAACTATATAAAACTATATAAAACTATATAAAACTAATAAAACTATATAAAATTGTATAAAACTATATAAAACTATATAAAACTATATAAAACTAACAAAACTATATAAAACTATATAAAACTATATAAAACTATATAGAGCTATATAAAACTATGGAGAACTATATAAAACTATATAAAACTGTATAATACTATCTAAAACTATATAAAGCTATAATAACGTTAATAAAACTAATAAATCTATATAAAACCATATAAAACTGTATAAAACTATATAAGACTATATCAAACTGTCTGAAACTATACGAAACTAACAAAACTATATAAAACTATATAAAACTATATAAAACTAATAAAACTATATAAAACTAACAAAACTATATAAAACGTTATAAAACTATGTAAAACTATATAGTACTATATAAAACTATATGACACTATATAAAACTTTATAAAACTATATAAAACTATATAAAACTATATGAAACCAACAAAACTATATAAAACTATGTAAAACTATATAAAACTATATAAAACTATATAAAACTAACAAAACTATAGAAAACTATAGAAAACTATACAAAACTATACAAAACTATATAAAACTATATAAAACTATATAAAACTAATAAAGCTATATAAAACTATATAGTACTATATAAAACTATATGAAACTATATAAAACTAGCAAAACTATATAAAACGTTATAAAACTATATAAAACTATATAGTACTATATAAAACTATATGAAACTAAATAAAACTATGTAAAACTATATAAAGATAATAAAATATGTAAAACTATATAAAACCATACAAAACTATATAAAGATAATAAAATATGTAAAACTATATAAAACCATACAAAACTATATAAAACTATATAGAACTATATAAAACTAATAAAGCTATATAAAACTATATAGTACTATATAAAACTATATGAAACTATATAAAACTATCAAAACTATGTAAAACTATATAAAACTATATAAAACTATATAAAACTAATAAAGCTATATAAAACTAATAAAACTATATAAAACTATATAGCACTATATAAAACTATATAAAGCTATAATAAAACTAATAAAACTACTAAATCTATATAAAACCATATAAAACTGTATAAAACTATGTAAAACTATATAAAACTATATAAAACTATATAAAACTATATAGAACCATATAAAACTATATAAAATTATATGTAACGAATAAAACTATATAAAACTATATAAAACTATATAAAACTATATATAACGAATAAAACTATATAAACCTATATAAAACTATATATAACGAATAAAACTATATAAACCTATATAAAACTCTATAGAACTATATAAAACTATATGAAACTATATAAAACTATGTAAAACTGTATAGAACTATATAAAACTATATAAAGATAATAAAATATGTAAAACTATATAAAACCATATAAAACTAAATAAAACTATATAGAACTATATAAAACTAATAAAGCTATATGAAACTATATAGTACTATATAAAACTATATGAAACTATATAAAACTAACAAAACTATATAAAACTATATAAAACTATATAAAACTATATAAAACTAACCAAACTATATAGAACCATATAAAACTATATAAAACTATATATAACGAATAAAACTATATAAAACTATATAGTACTATATAAAGCTATATAATACTATATAGTACTATATAGTACTATAAAAAACTATATAAAACTATATAAACCTATATAAAACTCTATAGAACTATATAAAACTATATGAAACTATATAAAACTATGTAAAACTGTATAAAACTATATAAAACTATATAAAGATAATAAAATATGTAAAACTGTACAACACTATATAGAACCATATAAAACTATATAAAACTATATATAACGAATAAAACTATATAAAACTATATAGTACTATATAAAGCTATATAATACTATATAGTACTATAAAAAACTATATAAAACTATATAAAACTATATAAAACTATATAAAACTATATAAAACTATATAAAACTATATAAAACTATATAAAACTAACAAACTATATAAAACTATAGAAAACTATACAAAACTATACAAAACTATATAAAACTATATAAAACTATATAAAACTAATAAAGCTATATAAAACTATATAGTACTATATAAAACTATATGAAACTATATAAAACTAGCAAAACTATATAAAACGTTAAAAAAAGTATATAAAACTATATAGTACTATATAAAACTATATGAAACTATATAAAACTATGTAAAACTGTATAGAACTATATAAAACTATATAAAGATAATAAAATATGTAAAACTATATAAAACCATATAAAACTATATAAAACTATATAGAAATATATAAAACTAATAAAGCTATATAAAACTATATAGTACTATATAAAACTATATGAAACTATATAAAACTAACAAAACTATATAAAACTATATAAAACTATATAAAACTAATAAAACTATATAAAACTATATAGTACTATATAAAACTATATAAAGCTATAATAAAACTAATAAAACTACTAAATCTATATAAAACCATATAAAACTGTATAAAACTATATAAAACTATATAAAACTATATAAAACTATATAAAACTATATAGAACCATATATAACTATATAAAACTATATAGAACTATATAAAACTAATAAAGCTATATAAAACTATATAGTACTATATAAAACTATATGAAACTATATAAAACTAACAAAACTATATAAAACTATATAAAACTATATAAAACTAATAAAACTATATAAAACTATATAGTACTATATAAAACTATATAAATCTATATAAAACTATATGAAACTATATAAAACTAATAAAACTATAGAAAACTATATAAAACTAACAAAGCTATATAAAACTATGTAAAACTATATAAAACTATATAAAACTATATAAAACTATTTAAAACTATATAAAACTATATAAAGATAATAAAATATGTAGAACTATATAATAGTATATAAAACTATATAAAACTATATAGAATCATATAAAACTATATAAAACTATATATAACGAATAAAACTATATAAAACTATATAGTACTATATAAAGCTATATAATACTATATAGTACTATAAAAAACTATATAAAACTATATAAAACTATATAAAACTATATAAAACTATATAAACCTATAAAAAACTCTATAGAACTATATAAAACTATATGAAACTATATGAAACTATATGAAACTATATAAAACTATGTAAAACTATATAAAGATAATAAAATATGTAAAACTATATAATACTATATAAAACTATATAACACTATATAGAACCATATAAAACTATATAAAACTATATATAACGAATAAAACTATATAAAACTATATAGTGCTGTATAAAGCTATATAATACTATATAGTACTATAAAAAACTATATAAAACTATATAAAACTATATAAAACTAATAAAGCTATATAAAACTATATAGTACTATATAAAACTATATGAAACTATATAAAACTAACAAAACTATATAAAACTATATAAAACTATATAAAACTAATAAAACTATATAAAACTATATAGTACTATATAAAACTATATAAAGCTATATAGTACTATATAAAACTCTATGAAACTATATAAAACTATGTAAAACTGTATAGAACTATATAAAACTATATAAAGATAATAAAATATGTAAAACTATATAAAACCATATAAAACTATATAAAACTATATAGAACTATATAAAACTAATAAAGCTATATAAAACTATATAGTACTATATAAAACTATATGAAACTATATAAAACTAACAAAACTATATAAAACTATATAAAACTATATAAAACTAATAAAACTATATAAAACTATATAGTACTATATAAAACTATATAAAACTATATAAAAATGTATAAAACTATATAAAACTATATAAAACTATATAGAGCTATATAAAACTATGGAGAACTATATAAAACTATATAAAACTGTATAATACTATCTAAAACTATATAAAGCTATAATAAAGTTAATAAAACTAATAAATCTATATAAAACCATATAAAACTGTATAAAACTATATAAGACTATATAAATCTGTCTGAAACTATACAAAACTAACAAAACTATATAAAACTATATAAAACTAATAAAACTATATAAAACTAACAAAACTATATAAAACGTTATAAAACTATATATAATTATATAGTACTATATAAAACTATATAACACTATATAAAACTTTATAAAACTATATAAAACTATATAAAACTATATAACACTATATAAAGCTATAATAAAACTAATAAAACTACTAAATCTATATAAAACCATATAAAACTGTATAAAACTATATAAAACTATATAAAACTAATAAAACTATATAAAACTATATAGTACTATATAAAACTATATAAAACTATATAAAACTATATGAAACTATATAAAACTAATAAAACTATAGAAAACTATATAAAACTAACAAAACTATAGAAAACTATATAAAACTATATAAAACTATTTAAAACTATATAAAACTATATAAAGATAATAAAATATGTAAAACTATATAATACTATATAAAACTATATAAAACTATATAGAACCATATAAAACTATATAAAACTATATATAACGAATAAAACTATATAAAACTATATAGTACTATATAAAGCTATATAATACTATATAGTACTATAAAAAACTATATAAAACTATATAAAACTATATAAACCTATATAAAACTGTATAGAACTATATAAAACTATATGAAACTATATAAAACTATGTAAAACTGTATAAAACTATATAAAACTATATAAAGATAATAATATATGTAAAACTGTACAACACTATATAGAACCATATAAAACTATATAAAACTATATATAACGAATAAAACTATATAAAACAATATAAAACTATATAAAACTAATAAAGCTATATAAAACTATATAGTACTATATAAAACTATATGAAACTATATAAAACTAGCAAAACTATATAAAACGTTATAAAACTATATAAAACTATATAGTACTATATAAAACTCTATGAAACTATATAAAACTATGTAAAACTGTATAGAACTATATAAAACTATATAAAGATAATAAAATATGTAAAACTATATAAAACCATATAAAACTATATAAAACTAATAAAGCTATATAAAACTATATAGTACTATATAAAACTATATGAAACTATATAAAACTAACAAAACTATATAAAACTATATAAAACTATATAAAACTAATAAAACTATATAAAACTATATAGTACTATATAAAACTATATAAATCTATATAAAACTATATGAAACTATATAAAACTAATAAAACTATAGAAAACTATATAAAACTAACAAAGCTATATAAAACTATGTAAAACTATATAAAACTATATAAAACTATATAAAACTATTTAAAACTATATAAAACTATATAAAGATAATAAAATATGTAGAACTATATAATACTATATAAAACTATATAAAACTATATAGAATCATATAAAACTATATAAAACTATATATAACGAATAAAACTATATAAAACTATATAGTACTATATAAAGCTATATAATACTATATAGTACTATAAAAAACTATATAAAACTATATAAAACTATATAAAACTATATAAAACTATATAAACCTATAAAAAACTCTATAGAACTATATAAAACTATATGAAACTATATGAAACTATATAAAACTATGTAAAACTATATAAAGATAATAAAATATGTAAAACTATATAATACTATATAAAACTATATAACACTATATAGAACCATATAAAACTATATAAAACTATATATAACGAATAAAACTATATAAAACTATATAGTGCTATATAAAGCTATATAATACTATATAGTACTATAAAAAACTATATAAAACTATATAAAACTATATAAAACTAATAAAGCTATATAAAACTATATAGTACTATATAAAACTATATGAAACTATATAAAACTAACAAAACTATATAAAACTATATAAAACTATATAAAACTAATAAAACTATATAAAACTATATAGTACTATATAAAACTATATAAAGCTATATAGTACTATATAAAACTCTATGAAACTATATAAAACTATGTAAAACTGTATAGAACTATATAAAACTATATAAAGATAATAAAATATGTAAAACTATATAAAACCATATAAAACTATATAAAACTATATAGAACTATATAAAACTAATAAAGCTATATAAAACTATATAGTACTATATAAAACTATATGAAACTATATAAAACTAACAAAACTATATAAAACTATATAAAACTATATAAAACTAATAAAACTATATAAAACTATATAGTACTATATAAAACTATATAAAGCTATAATAAAACTAATAAAACTACTAAATCTATATAAAACCATATAAAACTGTATAAAACTATATAAGACTATATAAATCTGTCTGAAACTATACAAAACTAACAAAACTATATAAAACTATATAAAACTAATAAAACTATATAAAACTAACAAAACTATATAAAACGTTATAAAACTATATATAATTATATAGTACTATATAAAACTATATAACACTATATAAAACTTTATAAAACTATATAAAACTATATAAAACTATATAAAACTATATAAAGCTATAATAAAACTAATAAAACTACTAAATCTATATAAAACCATATAAAACTGTATAAAACTATATAAAACTATATAAAACTAATAAAACTATATAAAACTATATAGTACTATATAAAACTATATAAAACTATATAAAAATGTATAAAACTATATAAAACTATATAAAACTATATAGAGCTATATAAAACTATGGAGAACTATATAAAACTATATAAAACTGTATAATACTATCTAAAACTATATAAAGCTATAATAAAGTTAATAAAACTAATAAATCTATATAAAACCATATAAAACTGTATAAAACTATATAAGACTATATAAATCTGTCTGAAACTATACAAAACTAACAAAACTATATAAAACTATATAAAACTAATAAAACTATATAAAACTAACAAAACTATATAAAACGTTATAAAACTATATATAATTATATAGTACTATATAAAACTATATAACACTATATAAAACTTTATAAAACTATATAAAACTATATAAAACTATATAACACTATATAAAGCTATAATAAAACTAATAAAACTACTAAATCTATATAAAACCATATAAAACTGTATAAAACTATATAAAACTATATAAAACTAATAAAACTATATAAAACTATATAGTACTATATAAAACTATATAAAACTATATAAAACTATATGAAACTATATAAAACTAATAAAACTATAGAAAACTATATAAAACTAACAAAACTATAGAAAACTATATAAAACTATATAAAACTATTTAAAACTATATAAAACTATATAAAGATAATAAAATATGTAAAACTATATAATACTATATAAAACTATATAAAACTATATAGAACCATATAAAACTATATAAAACTATATATAACGAATAAAACTATATAAAACTATATAGTACTATATAAAGCTATATAATACTATATAGTACTATAAAAAACTATATAAAACTATATAAAACTATATAAACCTATATAAAACTCTATAGAACTATATAAAACTATATGAAACTATATAAAACTATGTAAAACTGTATAAAACTATATAAAACTATATAAAGATAATAAAATATGTAAAACTGTACAACACTATATAGAACCATATAAAACTATATAAAACTATATATAACGAATAAAACTATATAAAACTATATAGTACTATACAAAGCTATATAATACTATATAGTACTATAAAAAACTATATAAAACTATATAAAACTATATAAAACTATATAAAACTATATAAAACTATATAAAACTATATAAAACTATATAAAACTAACAAAACTATATAAAACTATAGAAAACTATACAAAACTATACAAAACTATATAAAACTATATAAAACTATATAAAACTAATAAAGCTATATAAAACTATATAGTACTATATAAAACTATATGAAACTATATAAAACTAGCAAAACTATATAAAACGTTATAAAACTATATAAAACTATATAGTACTATATAAAACTCTATGAAACTATATAAAACTATGTAAAACTGTATAGAACTATATAAAACTATATAAAGATAATAAAATATGTAAAACTATATAAAACCATATAAAACTATATAAAACTATATAGAACTATATAAAACTAATAAAGCTATATAAAACTATATAGTACTATATAAAACTATATGAAACTATATAAAACTAACAAAACTATATAAAACTATATAAAACTATATAAAACTAATAAAACTATATAAAACTATATAGTACTATATAAAACTATATAAATCTATATAAAACTATATGAAACTATATAAAACTAATAAAACTATAGAAAACTATATAAAACTATCAAAACTATATAAAACTATGTAAAACTATATAAAACTATATAAAACTATTTAAAACTATATAAAACTATATAAAGATAATAAAATATGTAGAACTATATAATACTATATAAAACTATATAAAACTATATAGAATCATATAAAACTATATAAAACTATATATAACGAATAAAACTATATAAAACTATATAGTACTATATAAAGCTATATAATACTATATAGTACTATAAAAAACTATATAAAACTATATAAAACTATATAAAACTATATAAAACTATATAAACCTATATAAAACTCTATAGAACTATATAAAACTATATGAAACTATATAAAACTATGTAAAACTATATAAAGATAATAAAATATGTAAAACTATATAATACTTTATAAAACTATATAACACTATATAGAACCATATAAAACTATATAAAACTATATATAACGAATAAAACTATATAAAACTATATAGTGCTATATAAAGCTATATAATACTATATAGTACTATAAAAAACTATATAAAACTATATAAAACTATATAAAACTAATAAAGCTATATAAAACTATATAGTACTATATAAAACTATATGAAACTATATAAAACTAACAAAACTATATAAAACTATATAAAACTATATAAAACTAATAAAACTATATAAAACTATATAGTACTATATAAAACTATATAAAGCTATATAGTACTATATAAAACTCTATGAAACTATATAAAACTATGTAAAACTGTATAGAACTATATAAAACTATATAAAGATAATAAAATATGTAAAACTATATAAAACCATATAAAACTATATAAAACTATATAGAACTATATAAAACTAATAAAGCTATATAAAACTATATAGTACTATATAAAACTATATGAAACTATATAAAACTAACAAAACTATATAAAACTATATAAAACTATATAAAACTATATAAAACTATATAAAACTATATAAACCTATATAAAACTCTATAGAACTATATAAAACTATATGAAACTATATAAAACTATGTAAAACTGTATAGAACTATATAAAACTATATAAAGATAATAAAATATGTAAAACTATATAAAACTATATAGAACCATATAAAACTATATAAAACTATATATAACGAATAAAACTATATAAAACTATATAGTACTATATAAAGCTATATAATACTATATAGTACTATAAAAAACTATATAAAACTATATAAAACTATATAAACCTATATAAAACTCTATAGAACTATATAAAACTATATGAAACTATATAAAACTATGTAAAACTGTATAAAACTATATAAAACTATATGAAACTATATAAAACTATGTAAAACTGTATAAAACTATATAAAACCATATAAAACTATATAAAACTATATATAACGAATAAAACTATATAAAACTATATAGTACTATATAAAGCTATATAATACTATATAGTACTATAAAAAACTATATAAAACTATATAAAACTATATAAAACTATATAAAACTATATAAAACTATATAAAACTATATAAAACTATATAAAACTAACAAAACTATATAAAACTATAGAAAACTATACAAAACTATACAAAACTATATAAAACTATATAAAACTATATAAAACTAATAAAGCTATATAAAACTATATAGTACTATATAAAACTATATGAAACTATATAAAACTAGCAAAACTATATAAAACGTTATAAAACTATATAAAACTATATAGTACTATATAAAACTCTATGAAACTATATAAAACTATGTAAAACTGTATAGAACTATATAAAACTATATAAAGATAATAAAATATGTAAAACTATATAAAACCATATAAAACTATATAAAACTATATAGAACTATATAAAACTAATAAAGCTATATAAAACTATATAGTACTATATAAAACTATATGAAACTATATAAAACTAACAAAACTATATAAAACTAATAAAACTATAGAAAACTATATAAAACTAACAAAACTACATAAAACTATGTAAAACTATATAAAACTATATAAAACTATTTAAAACTATATAAAACTATATAAAGATAATAAAATATGTAGAACTATATAATACTATATAAAACTATATAAAACTATATAGAATCATATAAAACTATATAAAACTATATATAACGAATAAAACTATATAAAACTATATAGTACTATATAAAGCTATATAATACTATATAGTACTATAAAAAACTATATAAAACTATATAAAACTATATAAAACTATATAAAACTATATAAACCTATATAAAACTCTATAGAACTATATAAAACTATATGAAACTATATAAAACTATGTAAAACTATATAAAGATAATAAAATATGTAAAACTATATAATACTATATAAAACTATATAACACTATATAGAACCATATAAAACTATATAAAACTATATATAACGAATAAAACTATATAAAACTATATAGTGCTATATAAAGCTATATAATACTATATAGTACTATAAAAAACTATATAAAACTATATAAAACTATATAAAACTATATAAAACTATATAAAACTATATAAAACTATATAAAACTATATAAAACTATATAAAACTATATAAAGCTATATAAAACTATGCAGAACTATATAAAACTATATAAAACTGTATAATACTATCTAAAACTATATAAAGCTATAATAAAGTTAATAAAACTAATAAATCTATATAAAACCATATAAAACTGTATAAAACTATATAAGACTATATAAATCTGTCTGAAACTATACAAAACTAACAAAACTATATAAAACTATATAAAACTAATAAAACTATAAAAAACTAACAAAACTATATAAAACTATAAAAAACTATATCAAACTATATAAAACTATATAAAACTAATAAAACTATATAAAACTGTATAAAACTATATAAAACTATATAAAACTATATAAAACTAACAAAACTATATAAAACTATATAAAACTATATAAAACTATATAGAGCTATATAAAACTATGGAGAACTATATAAAACTATATAAAACTGTATAATACTATCTAAAACTATATAAAGCTATAATAAAGTTAACAAAACTAATAAATCTATATAAAACCATATAAAACTGTATAAAACTATATAAGACTATATAAAACTGTCTGAAACTATACAAAACTAACAAAACTATATAAAACGTTATAAAACTATATAAAACTATATAGTACTATATAAAACTATATAACACTATATAAAACTTTATAAAACTATATAAAACTATACAAAACTATATGAAACCAACAAAACTATATAAAACTATGTAAAACTATATAAAACTATATAAAACTATATAAAACTAACAAAACTATATAAAACTATAGAACACTATACAAAACTATACAAAACTATATAAAACAATATAAAACTATATAAAACTAATAAAGCTATATAAAACTATATAGTACTATATAAAACTATATGAAACTATATAAAACTAGCAAAACTATATAAAACGTTAGAAAACTATATAAAACTATATAGTACTATATAATACTATATGAAACTATATAAAACTATGTAAAACTATATAAAGATAATAAAATATGTAAAACTATATAAAACCATATAAAACTATATAAAACCATATAAAACTATATAAAACTATATAGAACTATATAAAACTAATAAAGCTATATAAAACTATATAGTGCTATATAAAACTATATGAAACTATATGAAACTAACAAAACTATATAAAACTATATAAAACTAATAAAACTATATAAAACTATATAAATCTATATAAAACTATATAAAACTAACAAAACTATATAAAACTATAGAAAACTTTATAAAACTATATAAAGCTATAATAAAACTAATAAAACTACTAAATCTATATAAAACCATATAAAACTACTAAATCTATATAAAACCATATAAAACTGTATAAAACTATATAAAACTATATAAAACTATCTGAAACTGTATAAAACTATATAAACTATATAAACCTATATAAAACTCTATCGAACTATATAAAACTGTAAAAAACTATATAAAACTATATAAAACTAACAAAACTATATAAAACTATAGAACACTATACAAAACTATACAAAACTATATAAAACTATATAAAACTATATAAAACTATATAAAACTAATAAAGCTATATAAAACTATATAGTACTATATAAAACTATATGAAACTATATAAAACTAGCAAAACTATATAAAACGTTATAAAACTATATAAAACTATATAGTACTATATAAAACTATATGAAACTATATAAAACTATGTAAAACTATATAAAGATAATAAAATATGTAAAACTATATAAAACCTTATAAAACTATATAAAACCATATAAAACTATATAAAACTATATAAAACCATATAAAACTATATAAAACTATATAGAACTATATAAAACTAATAAAACTATATAAAACTATATAGTACTATATAAAACTATATGAAACTATATAAAATTAACAAAACTATATAAAACTATATAAAACTATATAAAACTATATAAAACTAACAAAACTATATAAAACTATATAAAACTATATAAAACTATACAAAACTATATAAAACTATATAAAACTATATAAATCTATATAAAACTATATAAAACTAACAAAACTATATAAAACTATGTAAAACTATATAAAACTATATAAAACTATTTAAAACTATATAAAACTATATAAAACTAACAAAACTATATAAACCTACATAAAACTCTATAGAACTATATAAAACTATACAAAACTATATAAAACTATATAAAACTAATAAAACTATATAAAACTATATAAATCTATATAAAACTCTATAAAACTAACAAAACTATATAAAACTATAGAAAACTATATAAAACCATATAAAACTATATAAAACTATATAGAACTATATAAAACTAATAAAGCTATATAAAACTATATAGTACTATATAAAACAATGTGAAACTATATAAAACTAACAAAACTATATAAAACTACAGAAAACTATATAAAACTATACAAAACTATATAAAACTATATAAAACTAATAAAGCTATATAAAACTATATAGTACTATATAAAACTATATGAAACTATATAAAACTAACAAAACTATATAAAACTATGTAGAACTATATAAAACTATATAAAACTATTTAAAACTATAAAAAACTATATAAAACTAACAAAACTATATAAACCTACACAAAACTCTATAGAACTATATAAAATTATATGAGACTATATAAAACTATATAAAACTATATAAAACTAACAAAACTACATAAAACTATATAAAACTATATAAAACTATACAAAACTATATAAAACTAACAAAACTATATAAAACTATGTAGAACTATATAAAACTATATAAAACTATTTAAAACTATATAAAACTATATAAAACTAACAAAACTATATAAACCTACATAAAACTCTATAGAACTATATAAAATTATATGAGACTATATAAAACTATATAAAACTATATAAAACTAACAAAACTATATAAAACTATATAAAACTATATAAAACTATACAAAACTATATAAAACTATATAAAACTAATAAAACTATATAAAACTATATAAATCTATATAAAACTATATAAAACTAACAAAACTATATAAAACTATATAAAACTAATAAAGCTATATAAAAATATATAGTACTATATAAAACTATATGAAACTATATAAAACTATATAAAACTATATAAAACTATATAAAACTATATAAAACTATATAAAACTATATAAAACTATATAGAACTGTATTAAACTATATAAAACTATATAAAACTATATAAAACTCTATAAAACTATATAACACTATATAAAACTATATAAAACTATATAGAACTATATAAAACTATATAAAACTATATAAAACTAACAAAACTATGTAAAACTGTATAAAACTCTATAAATCTATACAAAACTATATAAAACTAACAAAACTATATAAAACTATATAAAACTATATAAAACTCCATAAAACTATGGAAAACTATATAAAACTAACAAAACTATATAAAACTATAAAAAACTATATAAAACTATATAAAACTATATAAAACTAATAAAACTATATAAAACTGTATAAAACTATATAAAACTATATAAAACCATATAAAACTAACAAAACTATATAAAACTATATAAAACTATATAGAACTGTCTGAAACTGTATAAAACTATATAAACTATATACACCTATTCAAAACTCTATCGAACTATATAAAACTATAAAAAACTATATAAAACTATATAAAACTAACAAAACTATATAAAACTGTATAAAACTATACAAAACTGTATAAAAATATATAAAACTAAATAAAACTATATACAGCTATATAAAACTATGGAGAACTATATAAAACTATATACAACTGTATAATACTATCTAAAACTATATAAAGCTATAATAAAGTTAATAAAACTAATAAATCTATATAAAACCATATAAAACTGTATAAAACTATATAAGACTATATAAAACTGTCTGAAACTATACAAAACTAACAAAACTATATAAAACTATATAAAACTAATAAAACTATATAAAACTAACAAAACTATATAAAACGTTATAAAACTATATAAAACTATATAGTACTATATAAAACTATATAACACTATATAAAACATTATAAAACTATATAAAACTATATAAAACTATATAAAACTATATAAAACTATAAAACGCTAATAAAACTATATGAAACTATATAATACTATATATAACTAATGAAACTATATAAAACTATATAAAACTATATTAAACTAACAAAACTATATGAAACTATATAAAACCATATAAAACTATATAAAACTATATAAAACCATATAAAACTATATAAAACTATATAGAACTATATAAAACTAATAAAACTATATAAAACTATATAGTACTATATAAAACTATATGAAACTATATAAAATTAACAAAACTATATAAAACTATATAAAACTATATAAAACTAACAAAACTATATAAAACTATATAAAACTATATAAAACTATACAAAACTATATAAAACTATATAAAACTATATAAATCTATATAAAACTATATAAAACTAACAAAACTATATAAAACTATGTAAAACTATATAAAACTATATAAAACTATTTAAAACTATATAAAACTATATAAAACTAACAAAACTATATAAACCTACATAAAACTCTATAGAACTATATAAAACTATATAAAACTATATAAAACTAACAAAACTATATAAAACTATATAGAACTATATAAAACTGTATAAAACTATATAGAACCATATAAACTATATAAAACTATATATAACGAATAAAACTATATAGTACTATATAAAGCTATATAATACTATATAGTACTATAAAAAACTATATAAAAATATATATAACTATATAAAACTATATAAACCTATATAAAACTCTATAGAACTATATAAAACTATATGAAACTATATAAAACTATGTAAAACTGTATAAAACTATATAAAACTGTATAAAGATAATAAAATATGTAAAACTATATAAAACCATATAAATCTATATAATACAATATAGAACTATATAAAACTAATAAAGCTATATAAAACTATATAGTACTATATAAAACTATATGAAACTATATAAAATTAACAAAACTATATAAAACTATATAAAACTATATAAAACTATATAAAACTAACAAAACTATATAAAACTATATAAAACTATATAAAACTATATAGAGCTATATAAAACCTATGGAGAACTATATAAAACTATATAAAACTGTATAATACTATCTAAAACTATATAAGCTATAATAAAGTTAATAAAACTAATAAATCTATATAAACCATATAAAACTGTATAAAACTATATAAGACTATATAAAACTGTCTGAAACTATACAAACTAACAAAACTATATAAAACTATATAAAACTAATAAAACTATATAAAACTAACAAAACTATATAAAACTATATAGTACTATATATAAAAGCTATATAACACTATATAAAACTTTATAAAACTATATAAAACTATATAAAACTATATGAAACCAACAAAACTATATAAAACTATGTAAAACTATATAAAACTATATAAAACTATATAAAACTAACAAAACTATATAAAACTATAGAACACTATACAAAACTATACAAAACTATATAAAACTATATAAAACTATATAAAACTAATAAAGCTATATAAAACTATATAGTACTATATAAAACTATATGAAACTATATAAAACTAGCAAAACTATATAAAACGTTATAAAACTATATAAAACTATATAGTACTATATAAAACTATATGAAACTATATAAAACTATGTAAAACTATATAAAGATAATAAAATATGTAAAACTATATAAAACCATATAAAACTATATAAAACCATATAAAACTATATAAAACTATATAGAACTATATAAACTAATAAAGCTATATAAAACTATATAGTACTATATAAAACTATATGAAACTATATAAAACTGACAAAACTATATAAAGCTATATAAAACTATATAAAACTATATAAAACTGTCTGAAACTGTATAAAACTATATAAACTATATAAACCTATATAAAACTCTATCGAACTATATAAAACTATAAAAAACTATATAAAACTATATAAAAACTAACAAAACTATATAGAACCATATAAAAATATATAAAACTATATATAACGAATAAAACTATGTAAACCTATATAAAACTCTATAGAACTATATAAAACTATATGTATAACTATATAAAACTATGTAAAACTGTATAGAACTATATAAAACTATATAAAGATAATAAAATATGTAAAACTATATAAAACCATATAAAACTATATAAAACTATATAGAACTATATAAAACTAATAAAGCTATATAAAACTATATAGTACTATATAAAACTATATGAAACTATATAAAACTAACAAAACTATATAAAACTATATAAAAGTATATAAAACTATATAAAACTAACAAAACTATATAAAACTATATAAAACTATATAAAACTATATAAAACTATACAAAACTATATAAAACTATATAAAACTAATAAAACTATATAAAACTATATAATTCTATATAAAACTATATAACACTAACAAAACTATATAAAACTATAGAAAACTATATAAAACTATACAAAACTATATAAAACTATATAAAACTAATAAAGCTATATAAAACTATATTGTACTATATAAAACTATATAAAACTATTTAAAACTATATAAAACTATATAAAGCTGTAATAAAACTAATAAAACTACTAAATCTATATAAAACCATATAAAACTGTATAAAACTATATAAAACTATATAAAACTGTATAAAACTATATAGAACCATATAAAACTATATAAAACTATATATAACGAGTAAAACTATATAAAACTATATAGTACTATATAAAGCTATATAATACTATATAGTACTATAAAAAACTATATAAAAATATATATAACTATATAAAACTATATAAACCTATATAAAACTCTATAGAACTATATAAAACTATATGAAACTATATAAAACTATGTAAAACTGTATAAAACTATATAAAACTGTATAAAGATAATAAAATATGTAAAACTATATAAAACCATATAAAACTATATAATACAATATAGAACTATATAAAACTAATAAAGCTATATAAAACTATATAGTACTATATAAAACTATATGAAACTATATAAAATTAACAAAACTATATAAAACTATATAAAACTATATAAAACTATATAAAACTAACAAAACTATATAAAACTATATAAAACTATATAAAACTATACAAAACTATATAAAACTATATAAAACTAATAAAACTATATAAAACTATATAAATCTATATAAAACTATATAAAACTAACAAAACTATATAAAACTATGTAAAACTATATAAAACTATATAAAACTATTTAAAACTATATAAAACTATATAAAACTAACAAAACTATATAAACCTACATAAAACTCTATAGAACTATATAAAACTATATAAAACTATATAAAACTAACAAAACTATATAAAACTATATAGAACTATATAAAACTATACAAAACTATATAAAACTATATAAAACTAATAAAACTATAGAAAACTATATAAATCTATATAAAACTATATAAAACTAACAAAACTATATAAAACTATAGAAAACTATATAAAACCATATAAAACTATATAAAACTATATAGAACTATATAAAACTAATAAAGCTATATAAAACTATATAGTACTATATAAAACAATGTGAAACTATATAAAACTATATAGTACTATATAAAACAATGTGAAACTATATAAAAACTATATAGTACTATATAAAGCTATATAATACTATATAGTACTATAAAAAACTATATAAAAATATATATAACTATATAAAACTATATAAACCTATATAAAACTCTATAGAACTATATAAAACTATATGAAACTATATAAAACTATGTAAAACTGTATAAAACTATATAAAACTATATAAAGATAATAAAATATGTAAAACTATATAAAAACCATATAAAACTATATAATACAATATAGAACTATATAAAACTAATAAAGCTATATAAAATTATATAGTACTATATAAAACTATATGAAACTATATAAAACTAGCAAAACTATATAAAACTATATAAAACTATATAAAACTATATAAAACTAACAAAACTATATAAAACTATATAAAACTATATAAAACTATATAAAACTATACAAAACTATATAAAACTATATAAAACTAATAAAACTATATAAAACTATATAATACCCTATAAAACTATGTAAATCTGTATAAAACTAACAAAACTATGTAAAATTACATAAACCCCTATAAAACTATATAACACTATATAAAACTATATAAAAATATATAAAACTAACAGAACTATATAAAACTATATAGAACTATATAAAACTATACAAAACTATATAAAACTATATAAAACTAATAAAACTATATAAAACTATATAAATCTATATAAAACTATATAAAACTAACAAAACTATATAAAAACTATAGAAAACTATATAAAACCATATAAAACTATATAAAACTATATAGAACTATATAAACTAATAAAGCTATATAAAGCTATATAGTACTATATAAAACAATGTGAAACTATATAAAACTAACAAAACTATATAAAACTATAGAAA
This sequence comes from Nomia melanderi, assembly GCF_051020985.1. NCBI lineage: Eukaryota > Metazoa > Arthropoda > Insecta > Hymenoptera > Halictidae > Nomia > Nomia melanderi. The sequence continues at coordinate 10,995 of NW_027475635.1, read as the reverse complement.
ACTATATAAAACTATACAAAACTATATAAAACTATATAAAACTAATAAAGCTGTATAAAAACTATATAGTACTATATAAAACTATATGAAACTATATAAAACTAACAAAACTATATAAAACTATGTAAAACTATATAAAACTATATAAATATTTAAAACTATATAAAACTATATATAAAACTAACAAAACTATATAAACCTACATAAAACTCTATAGAACTATATAAAATTATATGAGACTATATAAAACTATATAAAACTATATAAAACTAAAAACTATATAAAACTATATAAAACTATATAAAACTATATAAAAACTATATAAAACTAATAAAACTATATAAAACTATATAAAAAACTATATAAAACTATATAAAACTATATAAAACTATAAAAACTATATAAAACTATAAAACTATAAAAACTATATAAAACTATACAAAACTATATAAAACTATATAAACTAATAAAGCTATATAAAAACTATATAGTACTATATAAAACTATATGAAAACTATATAAAACTATATAAAACTATATAAACTATATAACTATATAAACACTATATAAACTGTATAACTATATAAAACTATATAAAACTATATAAAACTCTATAAAACTATATAACACTATAACTATATAAACTATATAGAACTATATAAAACTATATAAAACACTATATAAAACTAACAAAACTATGTAAAACTGTATAAAACTCTATAAATCTATACAAAACTATATAAAAGTATACAAAACTATATAAACTAACAAAACTATATAAAACTATATAAAACTATATAAAACTCCATAAAACTATATAAAACTATATAAAACAAACAAAACTATATAAAACTATAAAAAACTATATAAAACTATATAAAACTATATAAAACTAATAAAACTATATAAAACTGTATAAAACTATATAAAACTAAATAAAACTATATAAAACTAACAAAACTATATAAAACTATATAAAACTATATAAAACTATATAAAACTATATAAAACTATATAAAACTCTATAAAACTATATAAAAATATATTAAAACTATATAAAACTAACAAACTATATAAACCTATATAAAACTCTATAGAACTATATAAAACTCTATAGAACTATATAAAACTACATAAAACTATATAAAACTATATAAAACTATATAAAACTAATAAAGCTATATAAAACTATATAAAACTATATAAAACAATATAAAACTATATAAAACTATATAAAGCTACATAACACTATGTAAAACTATAAAAAACTATATAAAACTATACAAAACTAACAAAACTATATAAAACTAATAAAACTATATAAAATTATATAAAACTATATAAAACTATATAAAACTATATAAAACTATATAAAACTATATAAAACTATATAAAACTATTATAAAACTATATAAAACTATATAAAACTATATAAAACTAATAAAACTATATAAAACTATATAAAACTATATAAAACTAATAAAACTATGTAAAACTGTATAGTACTATATAAAACTATATAAATCTATATAAAACTAACAAAACTATATAAAACTAACAAAACTATATAAAACTATGTAAAACTAACAAAACTAAAGAAAACCATGTAAATCTAATAAAACTATATAAAACTTCATAAATCTATATAGAACTATACAGTACCTTATAAAACTATATAAAACTATATAAAACTAACATAACTATATAAAACTATATAAAACTATATACAATTCCATAAAACTATATAAAACTTACAAAACTATGTAAAAATATTTAGAACAATATAAAACGATATAAAACGATATAAAACTATATAAAACTATATAAAACTATACAGAACTATATAAAACTATATAAAACTATATAAAACTATATAAAACTAACAAAACTATATAAAACTATATAAAACTATATAAAACTATATAAAACTCTATAAAACTATATAAAAATATATAAAACTATATAAAACTAACAAAACTATATAAACCAATATAAAACTCTATAGAACTATATAAAACTCTATAAAACTATATAAAACTATATAAAACTGTATAAATCTATATAAAACTATATAAAACTATACAAAACTATATAAAACTAACAAAACTATATAAAACTATGCAAAACTATATAAAACTAACAAAACTATATAAATCTATATAGAACTATAAAGTACCTTATAAAACTATATAAAACTATATAAAACTAACAAAACTATATAAAACTGTATAAAACTCTATAAATCTATACAAATCTATATAAAACTATACAAAACTATATAAAACTAACAAAACTATATAAAACTATAAAAAACTATATAAAACTATATAAAACTATATAAAACTAATAAAACTATATAAAACTGTATAAAACTATATAAAACTATATAAAACTAATAAAACTATATAAAACTGTATAAAACTATATAAAACTAAATAAAACTATATAAAACTAACAAAACTATATAAAACTATATAAAACTATATAAAACTATATAAAACTATATAAAACTATATAAAACTATATAGAACTGTATTAAACTATATAAAACTATATAAAACTATATAAAACTCTGTAAAACTATATAACACTATATAAAATTATATAAAACTATATAGAACTATATAAAACTATATAAAACTATATAAAACTAACAAAACTATGTAAAACTGTATAAAACTCTATAAATCTATACAAAACTATATAAAAGTATACAAAACTATATAAAACTAACAAACTATATAAAACTATATAAAACTATATAAAAACTCCATAAAACTATATAAAACTATATAAAACAAACAAAACTATATAAAACTATAGAAAACTATATAAAACTATACAAAACTATATAAAACTATATAAAACTAATAAAGCTATATAAAACTATATAGTACTATATAAAACTATATGAAACTATATAAAACTAACAAAACTATATAAAACTATGTAAAACTATATAAAACTATATAAAACTATTTAAAACTATATAAAACTATATAAAACTAACAAAACTATATAAACCTACATAAAACTCTATAGAACTATATAAAATTATATGAGACTATATAAAACTATATAAAACTATATAAAACTAACAAAACTATATAAAACTATATAAAACTATATAAAACTATACAAAACTATATAAAACTATATAAAAATAATAAAACTATATAAAACTATATAAATCTATATAAAACTATATAAAACTAACAAAACTATATAAAACTATAGAAAACTATATAAAACTATACAAAACTATATAAAACTATATAAAACTAATAAAGCTATATAAAACTATATAGTACTATATAAAACTATATGAAACTATATAAAACTATATAAAACTATATAAAACTCTATAAAACTATATAAACTATATAGAACTGTATTAAACTATATAAAACTATAGAAAACTATATAAAACTCTATAAAACTATATAACACTATATAAAACTATATAAAACTATATAGAACTATATAAAACTATATAAAACTATATAAAACTAACAAAACTATATAAAACTATATAAAACTATATAAAACTATTATAAAACTATATAAAACTATATAGAACTGTATTAAACTATATAAAACTATATAAAACTATATAAAACTATATAAAAATATATAAAACTCTATAAAACTATATAACACTATATAAAACTATATAAAACTATATAAAACTATATAGAACTATATAAAACTATATAAAACTATATAAAACTAACAAAACTATGTAAAACTGTATAAAACTCTATAAATCTATACAAAACTATATAAAACTATACAAAAACTATATAAAACTAACAAACTATATAAAACTATATAAAACTATATAAAACTCATAAACTATATAAAACTATATAAAACTAACAAAACTATATAAAACTATAAAAAACTATATAAAACTATATAAAACTATATAAAACTAATAAAACTATATAAAACTGTATAAAACTATATAAAACTATATAAAACTATATAAAACTATATAAAACTAACAAAACTATATAAAACTATATAAAACTATATAAAACTACATAAACTATATAAAACTATATAAAACTATATAAAACTATATAAAACTAATAAAACTATATAAAACTATATAAAAACTATATAAAACAATATAAAACTATATAAAACTATATAAAGCTATATAACACTATGTAAAACTATAAAAAACTATATAAAACTATACAAAACTAACCAAACTATATAAAACAAGTAAAACTATATAAAACTATATAAAACTATATAAAACTATATAAAACTATATAAAACTATATAAAACTATATAAAATTATATAAAACTATATAAAACTAATAAAATTATATAAAACTATATAGTACTATATAAAACTATATAAAACTAATAAAACTATATAAAACTATATAAAACTCTATAAAACTATATAAAACTAACAAAACTATATAAAACTATATAAACTATATAAAACTATATAAAACTATATAAAATTATATAAAACTATATAAAACTAATAAAATTATATAAAACTATATAGTACTATATAAAACTATATAAAACTAATAAAACTATATAAAACTATATAAAACTTTATAAAACTATATAAAACTCTATAAAACTATATCAAAGTATATAAAACTATATAAAACTAACAAAACTATATAAAACTATATAAAACCTATATAAAACTATATAAAACTATATAAAACTATATAGAACTGTATTAAACTATATAAAACTATATAAAACTATATAAAACTATATAAAACTATATAAAACTATATAAAAACTATATAAAACTGTATAAAACTATATAACACTATATAAATCTATATAAAACTATATAGAACTATATAAAACTATATAAAACTATATAAAACTAATAAAATTATATAAAACTATATAGTACTATATAAAAGTATATAAAACTAATAAAAACTATATAAAACTATATAAAACTCTATAAAACTATATAAAACTATATAAAACTATATAAAACTATATAAAACTATATAAAACTATATAAAACTATATAAAACTAACAAAACTATATAAAACTATATAAAACTATATAAAACTATATCAAACTATATAAAATTATATAAGACTATATAAAACTAATAAAATTATATAAAACTATATAAAACTATATAAAAACTCCATAAAACCATATAAAACTATATAGAACTGTATTAAACTATATAAAACTACATAAAATTATATAAAACTATATAAAACTATATAAAACTCTATAAAACTATATAACACTATATAAAACTATATAAAACTATATAAAACTCTATAAAACTATATAAAACTCTATAAAACTCTATAAAACTATATAAAACTATATAAAACTATATAAAACTAACAAAACTATATAAAACTATATAAAACTATATAAAACCATATAAAACTATATAAAATTATATAAAACTATATAAAACTAATAAAATTATATAAAACTATATAGTACTATATAAAACTATATAAACTAATAAAACTATATAAAACTATATAAAACTCTATAAAACTATATAAAAACTCTATAAAACTATATAAAACTATATAAAACTCTATAAAACTATATAACACTATATAAAACTATATAAAACTATATAAAACTATATAAAGCTATATAACACTATGTAAAACTATAAAAAAATATATAAAACTATACAAAACTAACAAAACTATATAAAACTGTATAAAACTCTATAAATCTATATAAAACTATATAAAACTATACAAAACTATATAAAACTAACAAAACTATATAAAACTATGCAAAACTATATAAAACTAACAAACTATATAAATCTATATAGAACTATAAAGTACCTTATAAAACTATATAAAACTATATAAAACGAACAAAACTATATAAAACTATATAAAACTATATAAAACTCCATAAAACTATATAAAACTATATGAAACCATATAAAAGTATATAAAATTATATAAAACTATATAAAGCTATATAAAACTATATAAAACTATATAAAACTATATAAAACTAACAAAACTATATAAAACTGTATAAAACTCTATAAATCTATACAAAACTATATAAAACTATACAAAACTATATAAAACTAACAAAACTATATAAAACTATAAAAAACTATATAAAACTATATAAAACTATATAAAACTAATAAAACTATATAAAACTGTATAAAACTATATAAAACTATATAAAACTAATAAAACTATATAAAACAGTATAAAACTATATAAAACTAAATAAAACTATATAAAACTAACAAAACTATATAAAACTATATAAAACTATATAAAACTATATAAAACTATATAAAACTATATAAAACTATATAGAACTGTATTAAACTATATAAAACTATATAAAACTATATAAAACTCTGTAAAACTATATAACACTATATAAAACTATATAAAACTATATAGAACTATATAAAACTATATAAAACTATATAAAACTATATAAAACTAACAAAACTATGTAAAACTGTATAAAACTCTATAAATCTATACAAAACTATATAAAAGTATACAAAACTATATAAAACTAACAAAACTATATAAAACTATATAAAACTATATAAAACTCCATAAAACTATATAAAACTATATAAAACAAACAAAACTATATAAAACTATAGAAAACTATATAAAACTATACAAAACTATATAAAACTATATAAACTAATAAAGCTATATAAAACTATATAGTACTATATAAAACTATATGAAACTATATAAAACTAACAAAACTATATAAAACTATATAAAACTTACAGAACTATATAAAAATATTTAGAACTATATAAAACGATATAAAACGATATAAAACTATATAAAACTATATAAAACTATACAAAACTATATAAAACTATATAAAACTATATAAAACTATATAAAACTAACAAAACTATATACAACTATATAAAACTATACGACACTATATGAAACTCTATAAAACTATTTAACACCATATAAAACTATAAAAACTATATAAAACTCTATAAAACTATATAAAACTATATAAAACTATATAAAACTATATAAAACTATATAAACTAACAAAACTATATAAAAACTATATAAAACTATATAAAACTATATCAAACTATATAAAATTATAATAAAACTATATAAAACTAATAAAATTATATAAAATTATATAGTACTATATAAAACTATATAAAACTAATAAAACTATATAAAACTATATAAAACTCTATAAAACTATATAAAACTCTATAAAACTATATAAAAACTATATAAAAACTCTATAAAACTATATAACACTATATAAAACTATATAAAACTAGATAAAACTATATAAAGCTATATAACACTATGTAAAACTATAAAAAAATATATAAAACTATACAAAACTAACAAAACTATATAAAACTGTATAAAACTCTATAAATCTATATAAAACTATATAAAACTATACAAAACTATATAAAACTAACAAAACTATATAAAACTATGCAAAACTATATAAAACTAACAAAACTATATAAAACTATATAAAACTATACAAAACTATATAAAACTAACAAAACTATATAAAACTATAAAAAACTATATAAAACTATATAAAACTCTATAAAACTATATAAAACTATATAAAACTATATAAAACTCTATAAAACTATATAACACTATATAAATCTATATAAATCTATATAAAACTATATAGAACTATATAAAACTATATAAAACTATATAAAACTGTATAAAACTATATAAAACTATATAAAAATTTATGAAACTAACAAAACAATATAAAACTATATAAAACTAAATAAAACTAAACAAAACTATATAAAACTAAGAAAACTTATAAAACTATATAAAACTATTAAAACTATATAAAATTATATAAAACTATATAAAACTATATAAAAATATATAAAACTAACAAAACTATATAAAACTATATAAAACTAAATAAAACTATATAAAACTAAATAAAACTATATAAAACTATATAAAACTAAGAAAACTATATAAAACTATATAAAACTCCATAAAACTATATAAAACTCTATAAAACTATATAAAACTCTAAGAAACTATATAAAACTATATAAAACTAACAAAACTATATAAAACCTTATAAAACTATATAAAACTATATAAAGCTATATAAAACTATATAAAACTATACAAAACTATATAAAACAATAAAAAACTATATAAAACTAACAAAACTATACAAACCTATATAAAACTCTATAGAACTATGTAAAACTGTATAAAACTATATAAAATATATAAAACTATATAAAACTATATAATACTAACAAACCTATATTAAACTATAAAAAACTATATAAAACTATATAAAACTATTAAAATTATATAAAGCTATATAGTACTATATAAAACTGTATAAAACTAATAAAACTATATAAAACTATATAATAACCTATAAAACTATGTAAAACTGTATAAAACTAACAAAACTATATAAAACTATATAAACCTCTATAAAACTATATAACACTATATAAAACTATATAAAACTATATCAAACTATATAAAACTATATAAAACTATATAAAGCTAATATAAAATATATAAACCTATATAAAACTATATAAAACTATATATAACTAACAAAACTATATAAAACTATATAAAACTAATAAAACTATCTAAAAACTATATAAAACTATATAAAACTAACAAAACTATATAAAACTATAAAAAATTATATAAAACTATATAAAACTAATAAAATTATATAAAACTATATAGTACTATATAAAATTGTATAAAACTAATAAAACTATATAAAACTATATAATACCCTATAAAACTATGTAAATCTGTATAAAACTACAAAACTATGTAAAACTATATAAACCTCTATAAAACTATATAACACTATATAAAACTATATAAAAATATATAAAACTATATAAAACTATATAAAACTATATAAAACTATATAAAACTATATAAAACTATATAAAACTATATAAAACTATATAAAACTATAAAAAACTATATAAAACTATATAAACCTCTAAAAAAGTATATAAAACTATATAAAACTATATAAAACTCTATAAAACTGTATAACACTATATAAAACTATATAAAACTATATAAAATTATATAAAAATATATAAAGCTATATAAAAATATATAAACCTATACAAAACTATATAAAACTATATATAACTAACAGAACTATATAAAACTAGATAAAACTATATAAAACTATATAAAGCTATATAAAACTATATAAAAAAATAAAAAACTATATAAAACTAACACACTATATAAACCTATATAAAACTCTATAGAACTATATAAAAACTATATAAAACTATATAAAATATATAAAACTAACAAAATTATATAAAATTATATAAAACTATATAAAACTCTACAAAACTATATAAAACTATATAAAACATTATAAAACTATATAAACTATATAAAACATTATAAACTATATAAAAGTATTTAAACTATATAAAACTGTATAAAACTATATAACAATATATAAAACTGTATAAAACTATATAAAAATATACAAAACTAACAAAACTATATAAAACTATATAAAACTATATAAAACTATATAAAACTATACAAAACTATAAAAAACTATATAAAAGTAACAAAACTATATAAAACTATATAACACTGTATAAAATTATATAAATCTATAAAAAACTATATAAAACCAACAAAACTATACAAACCTATATAAAACTCTATAAAACTATATAAAACTATATAAAACTATATAAAACTCTATAAAACTATATAACACTATATAAATCTATATAAATCTATATAAAACTATATAAAACTATATAAAACTCCATAAAACTATATAAAACTCTATAAAACTATATAAAACTCTAAGAAACTATATAAAACTATATAAAACTAACAAAACTATATAAAACCTTATAAAACTATATAAAACTATATAAAGCTATATAAAACTATATAAAACTATACAAAACTATATAAAACTATAAAAAACTATATAAAACTAACAAAACTATACAAACCTATATAAAACTCTATAGAACTATATAAAACTGTATAAAACTATATAAAAATATATAAAACTATATAAAACTATATAAAACTATATAAAGCTATATAAAAATATATAAACCTATATAAAACTATATAAAACTATATATAACTAACAAAACTATATAAAACTAACAAAACTATATAAAACTATAAAAAATTATATAAAACTATATAAAACTAATAAAATTATATAAAACTATATAGTACTATATAAAATTGTATAAAACTAATAAAACTATATAAAACTATATAATACCCTATAAAACTATGTAAATCTGTATAAAAACTAACAAAACTATGTAAAACTATATAAACCTCTATAAAACTATATAACACTATATAAAACTATATAAAAATATATAAAACTATATAAAACTATATAAAACTATATAAAACTATATAAAACTATATAAAACTATATAAAACTATATAAAACTATATAAAACTATAAAAAACTATATAAAACTATATAAACCTCTAAAAAAGTATATAAAACTATATAAAACTATATAAAACTCTATAAAACTATATAACACTATATAAAACTATATAAAACTATATAAAATTATATAAAAATATATAAAGCTATATAAAAATATATAAACCTATACAAAACTATATAAAACTATATATAACTAACAGAACTATATAAAACTAGATAAAACTATATAAAACTATATAAAGCTATATAAAACTATATAAAAAAATAAAAAACTATATAAAACTAACAAAACTATATAAACCTATATAAAACTCTATAGAACTATATAAAACTATATAAAAGTATATAAAAATATATAAAACTAACAAAATTATATAAAATTATATAAAACTATATAAAACTCTACAAAACTATATAAAACTATATAAAACATTATAAAACTATATAAAACTATATAAAAACATTATAAACTATATAAAAGTATTTA
>NW_027475634.1:35000-37251 GCF_051020985.1 Nomia melanderi | reverse complement strand
ATAAACATCATGTTTACGCATGGATTAAACATTGAAATAATTTTAAAACGCTTATTAAAAAAGTTGGTGTCGACCGTGGGACTTAGAAAAATTTCGGGAAGTCCGATTCGCCTGCTGGAATTACCGCACGGGCTGGACACCTCGCTCCGCCGAATCGGTTTTTTCCTTTTTTTCCGAAAAATAAATTTTTGTAATTTTTTTTAATGTTAAAAACGTTAATAAACTTCATGTTTACGCATGGATTAAACATTGAAATAATTTTAAAACGCTTATTAAAAAAGTTGGTGTCGACCGTGGGACTTAGAAAAATTTCGGGAAGTCCGATTCGCCTGCTGGAATTACCGCACGGGCAGGACACCTCGCTCCGACGAATCGGTTTTTTCCATTTTTTCCGAAAATAAATTTTTGTAATTTTTTTTAATGTTAAAAACGTTAATAAACTTCATGTTTACGCATGGATTAAACATTGAAATAATTTTAAAACGCTTATTAAAAAAGTTTACTCTTGACCGTGGGGACTTAGAAAAATTCCGGCTTGCACGGATTCGACCACTCTGTTTTTCGGAGTTTCTGAGAAAAATAAATTTTTGTAATTTTTTTCATTATGATTTCTGAGTTCTCCCAGTAGTTTAATGTAAGGATTAAGCATTTAAAAATTTTTAAATCGAATATTAAAAAAGTTTACTCTTGCAATTTTTGGAAAAAAAAAATTCTAAAAAATTTTTCTTTCGGTGGAAACTAACGTTTAATATGTACAATAACGATTTATCGAATAAAAATCGTATGTTAATATATGTTCGAATCGACCATAGTTTCAGCGGCTAAGTACCAGCAGCCCGGCCGGTTGGTCTGTACGCGCGGCAGTTTACCACCATAAGCGCCCGTGCTGAGCGGCCGGCGCCGCGGTCGTCGCGGCCGCCCGTTTGGTTACTATAAGAGAGCACGTCGGTTCGAGCGGACCGGTCGGCGCAGCGGCGGGCGAGCGGCTATTCTACGATCTCGGTCGAGAAGCAGTCGTTCAGCTCCTCGAGGTCCATTCCTCGACTGTTCTGTACCGCGTTCCGTTGCGAATTTTTCTCTACACAGCATGACCACGGGTCGGTGTCTCAGACCGAATGGCCCTTATGTGGTAAGCCCAGAATGTTGGGTTGGATACAACGTATATTCGTTATACTTGTACGACTCTCACATCAACTCTCAGAAACCCAAAAGGGGTTTCTATCCGAGCGAAAATATATTTTTCGTATACAAAAATTTAATGGCAAAGACCAAACGAAATACTACACACAAAAAGGGGCGACGAACAAAAATTGTTCGAATGAAATATAATATATACATATAAAATTGAGGTGTCCTAAGAGAGAAATACATAAACTAAGAGGTATATATTATAAGAAATATATATTATTTCTGGGCAAAGAAGAGAGAACGAAAAGAAGAGTATGATCTTTAACGCGAGGGCCTCGACATGGGTACGCCTAGCATGGTTCGCGCTTTCTCGATATGTCCAGCATGTTAACGTACGCGGTCTTCGGACTTCGTGCGTTATGTCCGTGCTTACACGATGGAGAGCGCTCGAGCATACGTGCTTACAAACCTGAAAGTCGATGTGACATCCGAGATTCTTTTTCTTCTAAAAAGATCTCGGAGAGATACACGGGAGAGTTTGAAATTTTTGGAGGTCCTCCTGATGTATATGCGCGGATATACCCATGTGGTAATTCGTGCGGAGTTGGTAATCTAATAGTGGAGCGAAATTTACCAACTCGAAAGAGAAGAGAGAAGAGAGAAGAGAGTAGAGAGAAGAGAGAGGAGAAAGAGAACTGTCTTAAAGACGAGAAAAAGTATCGTCGATCCGACTCTTAAGGGGAGAGAGTCGGCGACTAAGATATATATATACATACATATTTTTGCTTCGTATGATGAAAATTTACTCGAAGCTCCCTGGTTGATCCTGCCAGTAGTCATATGCTTGTCTCAAAGATTAAGCCATGCATGTCTCAGTACATGCCGTATTAAGGTGAAACCGCGAATGGCTCATTAAATCAGTTATGGTTCCTTAGATCGTACCCACATTTACTTGGATAACTGTGGTAATTCTAGAGCTAATACATGCAAAACAGAGTTCCGACCAGAGATGGTAGGAACGCTTTTATTAGATCAAAACCAATCGGTGGCGGGCGTTTACGTTCGTCCATCGTTTGCTTTGGTGACTCTGAATAACTTTGTGCTGATCGCATGGTCTTATAGC
>NW_027475634.1:25000-32500 GCF_051020985.1 Nomia melanderi | reverse complement strand
GAAGAGTTGTTACGTGCTCGCGCGAGGTGCGATAGCGTCGATTCGCCTTTCTGTACGGGGAGAAATAGAACGATGAGCTGACTTATCGGGTCTTCGTTGGAATTACCGTCGCTGGCATTGTAAACTCCAGATGACCTTGTGATTCCTTCGTCGGGCACTGGTAAAGGGTGGCGATGATTCGTTCTATAATAGAAATACCCGTCGTAGCGTTTCGGCCTAGTCACCCGCCACGAAACACTCTCTCGTCGTGGAATCCCCGCGTCGGAGAATAAAACGCCGAAGGCTTACTTATGAAACTTACGTCTCTCGACGATGGGACGATCCACGCGAAGAGTTGTTACGTGCACGCGTATGGTGCGATTGCGTCGATTCGCTTTTCTGTACGGGGAGCAATAGAACGTTGAGTTGACTTATCGGGTCTTCGTTGGAATTACCGTCGCTGGCATTGTAAACTCCAGATGACCTTGTGATTCCTTCGTCGGGCACTGGTAAAGGGTGGCGATGATGCGTTCTATAATAGAAATACCCGTCGTAGCGTTTCTTCCGAGTCAACCCGCTCACGAAACACTCTCTCGTCGTGGAATCCCCGCGTCGGAGAGTAAAACGCGAATTCATAGTATGGAAACTTACGTCTCTCGACGATGGGACGATCCACGCGAAGAGTTGTTACGTGCACGCGTATGGTGCGATTGCGTCGATTCGCTTTTCTGTACGGGGAGTAATAGAACGTTGAGTTGACTTATCGGGTCTTCGTTGGAATTACCGTCGCTGGCATTGTAAACTCCAGATGACCTTGTGATTCCTTCGTCGGGCACTGGTAAAGGGTGGCGATGATGCGTTCTATAATAGAAATACCCGTCGTAGCGTTTCTTCCGAGTCAACCCGCTCACGAAACTCTCTCTCGTCGTGGAATCCCCGCGTCGGAGAGTAAAACGCGAATTCATACTATGAAAACTTACGTCTCTCGACGATGGGACGATCCACGCGAAGAGTTGTTTACGTGCACGCGTATGGTGCGATTGCGTCGATTCGCTTTTCTGTACGGGGAGAAATAGAACGTTGAGTTGACTTATCGGGTCTTCGTTGGAATTACCGTCGCTGGCATTGTAAACTCCAGATGACCTTGTGATTCCTTCGTCGGGCACTGGTAAAGGGTGGCGATGATGCGTTCTATAATAGAAATACCCGTCGTAGCGTTTCTTCCGAGTCAACCCGCTCACGAAACTCTCTCTCGTCGTGGAATCCCCGCGTCGGAGAGTAAAACGCGAATTCATACTATGAAAACTTACGTCTCTCGACGATGGGACGATCCACGCGAAGAGTTGTTTACGTGTACGCGTATGGTGCGATTGCGTCGATTCGCTTTTCTGTACGGGGAGAAATAGAACGTTGAGTTGACTTATCGGGTCTTCGTTGGAATTACCGTCGCTGGCATTGTAAACTCCAGATGACCTTGTGATTCCTTCGTCGGGCACTGGTAAAGGGTGGCGATGATGCGTTCTATAATAGAAATACCCGTCGTAGCGTTTCTTCCGAGTCAACCCGCTCACGAAACTCTCTCTCTCGTCGTGGAATCCCCGCGTCGGAGAGTAAAACGCCGAAGGCTTACTATGAAACTTACGTCTCTCGACGATGGGACGATCCACGCGAAGAGTTGTTACGTGCACGCGTATGGTGCGATTGCGTCGATTCGCTTTTCTGTACGGGGAGTAATAGAACGTTGAGTTGACTTATCGGGTCTTCGTTGGAATTACCGTCGCTGGCATTGTAAACTCCAGATGACCTTGTGATTCCTTCGTCGGGCACTGGTAAAGGGTGGCGATGATGCGTTCTATAATAGAAATACCCGTCGTAGCGTTTCTTCCGAGTCAACCCGCTCACGAAACTCTCTCTCGTCGTGGAATCCCCGCGTCGGAGAGTAAAACGCGAATTCATACTATGAAAACTTACGTCTCTCGACGATGGGACGATCCACGCGAAGAGTTGTTTACGTGCACGCGTATGGTGCGATTGCGTCGATTCGCTTTTCTGTACGGGGAGAAATAGAACGTTGAGTTGACTTATCGGGTCTTCGTTGGAATTACCGTCGCTGGCATTGTAAACTCCAGATGACCTTGTGATTCCTTCGTCGGGCACTGGTAAAGGGTGGCGATGATGCGTTCTATAATAGAAATACCCGTCGTAGCGTTTCTTCCGAGTCAACCCGCTCACGAAACTCTCTCTCGTCGTGGAATCCCCGCGTCGGAGAGTAAAACGCGAATTCATACTATGAAAACTTACGTCTCTCGACGATGGGACGATCCACGCGAAGAGTTGTTTACGTGCACGCGTATGGTGCGATTGCGTCGATTCGCTTTTCTGTACGGGGAGAAATAGAACGTTGAGTTGACTTATCGGGTCTTCGTTGGAATTACCGTCGCTGGCATTGTAAACTCCAGATGACCTTGTGATTCCTTCGTCGGGCACTGGTAAAGGGTGGCGATGATGCGTTCTATAATAGAAATACCCGTCGTAGCGTTTCTTCCGAGTCAACCCGCTCACGAAACTCTCTCTCGTCGTGGAATCCCCGCGTCGGAGGGTAAAACGCGATATATAATAGTATATGCCAGTGGTTCGCGCGCGTCGTCTCTGAGATACGCGGTCGACAGAGTTCCGAAAACACGTGATGTGCCACGATTTCCGTGCGTCTTACATCTTTCGACGATGGGACGATCCACGCGAAGAGAACGTTCGTGCTTGCGTGAGGTGCAACAGCGTCGATTCGCTTTTCTGTACGGGGAGAAATAGAACGTTGAGTTGACTTATCGGGTCTTCGTTGGAATTACCGTCGCTGGCATTGTAAACTCCAGATGACCTTGTGATTCCTTCGTCGGGCACTGGTAAAGGGTGGCGATGATTCGTTCTATAATAGTAATACCCGTCGTAGCGTTTCGACCGATGTCACCCGCCACGAATGTCTCTCTCGACGTGGAAACCCCGCGCCGAAGAGTAAACGCGAAGGCTTACCATACGAAAGAAAACGGTATTATACGCCTGTGGTATGTGCGTCTCGGCTCTGTGATACGCGATCGGCAGAGTTACAAAAAAACGTTGATGGGCCACGATTTCCGTGCGTCTTACATCTTTCGACGATGGGACGATCCACGCGAAGAGTAGTTACGTGCTCGCGCGAGGTGCGATAGCGTCGATTCGCTTTTCTGTACGGGGAGAAATAGAACGATGAGTTGACTTATCGGGTCTTCGTTGGAATTACCGTCGCTGGCATTGTAAACTCCAGATGACCTTGTGATTCCTTCGTCGGGCACTGGTAAAGGGTGGCGATGATTCGTTCTATAATAGAAATACCCGTCGTAGCGATTCGGCCGAGACACCCGCCACGAAACTCTCTCTCGTCGTGGAATCCCCATGTCGGAGAGTAAAACGCGAAGGCTAACTATATAAGAAACATATAGTATTATTTATGCCTGTGGTTCTCCGTTTGTCCTACTCTCAGATACGCGACTCGGAGAGTTACGAATAATCGTGATGGACCACGATTTCTGTACGTCTTACATCTTTCGACGATGGGACGATCCACGCGAAGAGATCATTCCTGCTTGCGTGAGGTGCGATAGCGCCGATTCGCTTTTCTGTACGGGGAGAAATAGAACGATGAGTTGACTTATCGGGTCTTCGTTGGAATTACCGTCGCTGGCATTGTAAACTCCAGATGACCTTGTGATTCCTTCGTCGGGCACTGGTAAAGGGTGGCGATGATTCGTTCTATAATAGAAATACCCGTCGTAGCGATTCGGCCGTGTCACCCGCCACGAAAATCTCTCTCGTCGTGGAATCCCCGCGTCGTAGAGTAAACGCGAAGGCTTGCTATAGAAGACTATAGTTTATACGCCTGTGGTTCACCGGTTGCCTGCTCTCCGGGGTACGCGATCGCGCAGGAGTTACGGAAGAACTTGATGGGCCACGATCTCCAAGCGGCTATATCTTTCGACGATGGGACGATTCACGCGAAGAGAACGTTCGTGCATGCGTGAGGTGCGATAGCGTTGATTCGCTTGTCTGTACGGGGAGAAATAGAACGATGAGTTGACTTATCGGGTCTTCGTTGGAATTACCGTCGCTGGCATTGTAAACTCCAGATGACCTTGTGATTCCTTCGTCGGGCACTGGTAAAGGGTGGCGATGATTCGTTCTATAATAGAAATACCCGTCGTAGCGTTTCGACCGATGTCACCCGCCACGAAATTCTCTCTCGTCGTGGAATCCCCGCGTCGGAGAGTAACCGCCGAAGGCTTGCTATAGAAGACTATAGTTTATACGCCTGTGGTTCACCGGTTGCCGGCTCTCCGGGGCACGCGATCGCGCGAAGGTTACGGAGGGACGTGAAGCGCCCGAGCAATGAAACGTCCGCAGGAGGAAACGAGCAACCGCCGAACATTGTTTCGCGACGTTTCCATAATGTATTGTCGTTTCGCTCGCATCCCGCTTCTTTCCCCTAGTTTCCTCGACGCGTAGTTTCGCAGCCTTAGTGGACGAATCATTCTCGATTCGAGGAAAGATATGCAGTGGGGCGTGCAATGAGCCCGCCAGAGACCACGATCTCCAATGCGTCTTTACATCTTTCGACGATGGGATGATCCACGCGAAGAGAACGTTCGTGCTTGCGCGAGGTGCGTTAGCGTCGATTCGCTTTTCTGTACGGGGAGAAATAGAACGATGAGTTGACTTATCGGGTCTTCGTTGGAATTACCGTCGCTGGCATTGTAAACTCCAGATGACCTTGTGATTCCTTCGTCGGGCACTGGTAAAGGGTGGCGATGATTCGTTCTATAATAGAAATACCCGTCGTAGCGATTCGGCCGAGTCACCCGCCACGAAACTGTCTCTCTTTCGTCGTGGAAACCCCGCGTCGGAGAGTAAAACGCGCGAAGGCTGTGACTGTAACATATATATATACAGTATACAATGCCTGTGGTTTTTGCGCGTGTCGGCTCTTCGGTATACGCGATCGGCCAGAGTTACGGAGGGACGGTGAAGCGCACGAGAAATTGAAACGGCCGCACGATTGGAACCGAGCAACCGTCGAACATTGTTTCGCGACGTTTCCATAATGCGTTTTCGTTTCGCTCGCATACCGCTTCTTTTCCCCTAGTCTCTGAGACGCGTTTTCGAGCCGTTCTTCTACTATCGATTCTCGTAGAGAGAAGGGACCGGGTAGTCTGGAAGTGGAACCCGCATCTTGCGTGTACCGTACACGGAATTGAGAGGACCGGCCGTGAAGCTCGTTTTAAAGCCGTGCGTCTGACACCCAACTCTTGCGCGCCAATTTCGCGGCAAGAGATAATATGGGACGAATGACCGGCAAAGAGCCAGCTGTGAAGTCTGTTTTTTTAATCGAATCCGTGGACGTGTGTATGCCGTAGCGTCGCTCGTCGTGTTCGTTCATGGTCGTTCCGAGAGAAAGAACGAAAGCGGTAACGAAGGGACCGGCCGTGAAGCTCGTTTTAAAGCCGCGCGTCTGACACCCAACTCTTGCGCGCCAATTTCGCGGCAAGAGATAACATGGGACGAATGACCGGCAAAGAGCCAGCTGTGAAGTCTTTTTTCATTATTTGCTTTCAATCGATCGATCGGTACGATTCGTGCAACGTTTCGCGCGATGCGACGCGAAAACATGCGCGCAACAATAGATGCGTCTGATCGGAAGAACGCGAGGGTCGACTGCACGCGATGGATTCAGTATCGGGTAGGATACAAAATATATCCCCGTCGTTTCCACGCGTGCGAGTCTTCTGCGTCTTTCGCGGGTTTTTGAATGCACTATACGCCCGGAACGTCGAGAAATATATACATATTACTTGAACGTTTTTCGTCTCGAAAGGCTTCGGTGTCGTCTCCAAGGCGACGCCTGAATCTCCTTCGCGCGCTGGTCGGAGATTCAGGTATCAACTTTTATCTTCTCTTTGAAAGAAGAGAGATATTAGGTCGAACAAATGAGAATAAAATTATATATGTGAAATATAAAATTTATACGATTACCCTGAACGGTGGATCACTTGGCTCGTGGGTCGATGAAGAACGCAGCTAATTGCGCGTCAACGTGTGAACTGCAGGACACATGAACATCGACATTTCGAACGCACATTGCGGTCCACGGATACAATTCCTGGACCACGCCTGGCTGAGGGTCGTTTACGTACCATACACTGCTTGCGTAGCTCTGTCAAATCCCCGCCGTCGTTCACCTCTTCGGATCGAACGTTTTTTTACCGAAGGGCGCAAAGAACGTTTCTGAGTCGGGTTAAGAGAAGGATGCTACGTACGAGCGAACGATGGGTGTCTCGTCGGCGTTTGTCGCGGACACGCGAAAATTCTGTGAATTTCACGGACAGTGTACGTTCTAGTTGTTGCAAAACGATCGGAATCGTTTGTATGGACTCGCGTGAGTGTTCGCGGCGTCGTGCGTCGTTCAATTACGACCGCCCGCGGATACCGCTCCACTGCGATATGGATCTGAGCGACAACTTTTTCGGCTGTTCGTGAGATGAACGGTTTCGTGTGTTTAGAAAAATTTTTTTTCCCGCGCTCCCGACGTCACCTGAAATGATGCGTCAGAGGTGAAAGAAAATATTAAGAAGTCGAGAGAGAGAGAGACTACACACGTTTTATTCATATTTTGTATACCGTGCGTGAGACGGATGTGCACGACACGTCGTATGTCGGTATATTACCGACTGGCCCCAGGGAGATTGTTTTCTTCCTCTCTTACGAATGAGATGTACGTTTCGGAGGATCGTCGTTACCGAAACACACGGCAAAACGAGACTTCTCGCAGCAGAACCTTTATACACAATACACATCGACTCTTTTTACCCCGAGAGAGAGAGAAAAGGTGTATTTCTTTTTTTTATTTTTCGAATTCGACGCACGAACGCTTTGACGACTGGAGAAAAACACGGTGTGTGTTAAAATCGTGCGGGACGAGCATGCGTATTCGTAACGGGTCGAATAGTTCTTATTCCCCGTCGTCGCGTGTCCTCGCTGGACCACCACCGTGCGCTTCCGCCACGTTCAGTTGAATTTCGAAATATATATATATAAAAAGAATCACCATATACTCTCTTTCGGGAGGTGTATTTTTATCGGTTTCTGCTATAGAGAAGAGACGGAGATCGTGTTGTGAGGTGTAACGTTTCTGTATCCCCGTTTCGGAGGATCGTCGTTATCGGCGGAACACACGTCAAAACGAGACTTCTCGCAGAACCTTTATACACAATACACATCGACTCTTTTACCCCGAGAGAGAGAAAAGGTGTTTTTCTTTTTTTTTTATTTTTCGAATTCGACGCACGAACGCTTTGACGACTGGAGAAAAACACGGTGTGTGTTAAAATCGTGCGGGACGAGCATGCGTATTCGTAACGGGTCGAATAGTTCTTATTCCCCGTCGTCGCGTGTCCTCGCTGGACCACCACCGTGCGCTTCCGCCACGTTCAGTTGTAT
>NW_027475634.1:5000-12500 GCF_051020985.1 Nomia melanderi | reverse complement strand
TTGTGATTCCTTCGTCGGGCACTGGTAAAGGGTGGCGATGATGCGTTCTATAATAGAAATACCCGTCGTAGCGTTTCTTCCGAGTCAACCCGCTCACGAAACACTCTCTCGTCGTGGAATCCCCGCGTCGGAGAGTAAAACGCGAATTCATAGTATGGAAACTTACGTCTCTCGACGATGGGACGATCCACGCGAAGAGTTGTTACGTGCACGCGTATGGTGCGATTGCGTCGATTCGCTTTTCTGTACGGGGAGTAATAGAACGTTGAGTTGACTTATCGGGTCTTCGTTGGAATTACCGTCGCTGGCATTGTAAACTCCAGATGACCTTGTGATTCCTTCGTCGGGCACTGGTAAAGGGTGGCGATGATGCGTTCTATAATAGAAATACCCGTCGTAGCGTTTCTTCCGAGTCAACCCGCTCACGAAACTCTCTCTCGTCGTGGAATCCCCGCGTCGGAGAGTAAAACGCGAATTCATACTATGAAAACTTACGTCTCTCGACGATGGGACGATCCACGCGAAGAGTTGTTTACGTGCACGCGTATGGTGCGATTGCGTCGATTCGCTTTTCTGTACGGGGAGAAATAGAACGTTGAGTTGACTTATCGGGTCTTCGTTGGAATTACCGTCGCTGGCATTGTAAACTCCAGATGACCTTGTGATTCCTTCGTCGGGCACTGGTAAAGGGTGGCGATGATGCGTTCTATAATAGAAATACCCGTCGTAGCGTTTCTTCCGAGTCAACCCGCTCACGAAACTCTCTCTCGTCGTGGAATCCCCGCGTCGGAGAGTAAAACGCGAATTCATACTATGAAAACTTACGTCTCTCGACGATGGGACGATCCACGCGAAGAGTTGTTTACGTGTACGCGTATGGTGCGATTGCGTCGATTCGCTTTTCTGTACGGGGAGAAATAGAACGTTGAGTTGACTTATCGGGTCTTCGTTGGAATTACCGTCGCTGGCATTGTAAACTCCAGATGACCTTGTGATTCCTTCGTCGGGCACTGGTAAAGGGTGGCGATGATGCGTTCTATAATAGAAATACCCGTCGTAGCGTTTCTTCCGAGTCAACCCGCTCACGAAACTCTCTCTCTCGTCGTGGAATCCCCGCGTCGGAGAGTAAAACGCCGAAGGCTTACTATGAAACTTACGTCTCTCGACGATGGGACGATCCACGCGAAGAGTTGTTACGTGCACGCGTATGGTGCGATTGCGTCGATTCGCTTTTCTGTACGGGGAGTAATAGAACGTTGAGTTGACTTATCGGGTCTTCGTTGGAATTACCGTCGCTGGCATTGTAAACTCCAGATGACCTTGTGATTCCTTCGTCGGGCACTGGTAAAGGGTGGCGATGATGCGTTCTATAATAGAAATACCCGTCGTAGCGTTTCTTCCGAGTCAACCCGCTCACGAAACTCTCTCTCGTCGTGGAATCCCCGCGTCGGAGAGTAAAACGCGAATTCATACTATGAAAACTTACGTCTCTCGACGATGGGACGATCCACGCGAAGAGTTGTTTACGTGCACGCGTATGGTGCGATTGCGTCGATTCGCTTTTCTGTACGGGGAGAAATAGAACGTTGAGTTGACTTATCGGGTCTTCGTTGGAATTACCGTCGCTGGCATTGTAAACTCCAGATGACCTTGTGATTCCTTCGTCGGGCACTGGTAAAGGGTGGCGATGATGCGTTCTATAATAGAAATACCCGTCGTAGCGTTTCTTCCGAGTCAACCCGCTCACGAAACTCTCTCTCGTCGTGGAATCCCCGCGTCGGAGAGTAAAACGCGAATTCATACTATGAAAACTTACGTCTCTCGACGATGGGACGATCCACGCGAAGAGTTGTTTACGTGCACGCGTATGGTGCGATTGCGTCGATTCGCTTTTCTGTACGGGGAGAAATAGAACGTTGAGTTGACTTATCGGGTCTTCGTTGGAATTACCGTCGCTGGCATTGTAAACTCCAGATGACCTTGTGATTCCTTCGTCGGGCACTGGTAAAGGGTGGCGATGATGCGTTCTATAATAGAAATACCCGTCGTAGCGTTTCTTCCGAGTCAACCCGCTCACGAAACTCTCTCTCGTCGTGGAATCCCCGCGTCGGAGGGTAAAACGCGATATATAATAGTATATGCCAGTGGTTCGCGCGCGTCGTCTCTGAGATACGCGGTCGACAGAGTTCCGAAAACACGTGATGTGCCACGATTTCCGTGCGTCTTACATCTTTCGACGATGGGACGATCCACGCGAAGAGAACGTTCGTGCTTGCGTGAGGTGCAACAGCGTCGATTCGCTTTTCTGTACGGGGAGAAATAGAACGTTGAGTTGACTTATCGGGTCTTCGTTGGAATTACCGTCGCTGGCATTGTAAACTCCAGATGACCTTGTGATTCCTTCGTCGGGCACTGGTAAAGGGTGGCGATGATTCGTTCTATAATAGTAATACCCGTCGTAGCGTTTCGACCGATGTCACCCGCCACGAATGTCTCTCTCGACGTGGAAACCCCGCGCCGAAGAGTAAACGCGAAGGCTTACCATACGAAAGAAAACGGTATTATACGCCTGTGGTATGTGCGTCTCGGCTCTGTGATACGCGATCGGCAGAGTTACAAAAAAACGTTGATGGGCCACGATTTCCGTGCGTCTTACATCTTTCGACGATGGGACGATCCACGCGAAGAGTAGTTACGTGCTCGCGCGAGGTGCGATAGCGTCGATTCGCTTTTCTGTACGGGGAGAAATAGAACGATGAGTTGACTTATCGGGTCTTCGTTGGAATTACCGTCGCTGGCATTGTAAACTCCAGATGACCTTGTGATTCCTTCGTCGGGCACTGGTAAAGGGTGGCGATGATTCGTTCTATAATAGAAATACCCGTCGTAGCGATTCGGCCGAGACACCCGCCACGAAACTCTCTCTCGTCGTGGAATCCCCATGTCGGAGAGTAAAACGCGAAGGCTAACTATATAAGAAACATATAGTATTATTTATGCCTGTGGTTCTCCGTTTGTCCTACTCTCAGATACGCGACTCGGAGAGTTACGAATAATCGTGATGGACCACGATTTCTGTACGTCTTACATCTTTCGACGATGGGACGATCCACGCGAAGAGATCATTCCTGCTTGCGTGAGGTGCGATAGCGCCGATTCGCTTTTCTGTACGGGGAGAAATAGAACGATGAGTTGACTTATCGGGTCTTCGTTGGAATTACCGTCGCTGGCATTGTAAACTCCAGATGACCTTGTGATTCCTTCGTCGGGCACTGGTAAAGGGTGGCGATGATTCGTTCTATAATAGAAATACCCGTCGTAGCGATTCGGCCGTGTCACCCGCCACGAAAATCTCTCTCGTCGTGGAATCCCCGCGTCGTAGAGTAAACGCGAAGGCTTGCTATAGAAGACTATAGTTTATACGCCTGTGGTTCACCGGTTGCCTGCTCTCCGGGGTACGCGATCGCGCAGGAGTTACGGAAGAACTTGATGGGCCACGATCTCCAAGCGGCTATATCTTTCGACGATGGGACGATTCACGCGAAGAGAACGTTCGTGCATGCGTGAGGTGCGATAGCGTTGATTCGCTTGTCTGTACGGGGAGAAATAGAACGATGAGTTGACTTATCGGGTCTTCGTTGGAATTACCGTCGCTGGCATTGTAAACTCCAGATGACCTTGTGATTCCTTCGTCGGGCACTGGTAAAGGGTGGCGATGATTCGTTCTATAATAGAAATACCCGTCGTAGCGTTTCGACCGATGTCACCCGCCACGAAATTCTCTCTCGTCGTGGAATCCCCGCGTCGGAGAGTAACCGCCGAAGGCTTGCTATAGAAGACTATAGTTTATACGCCTGTGGTTCACCGGTTGCCGGCTCTCCGGGGCACGCGATCGCGCGAAGGTTACGGAGGGACGTGAAGCGCCCGAGCAATGAAACGTCCGCAGGAGGAAACGAGCAACCGCCGAACATTGTTTCGCGACGTTTCCATAATGTATTGTCGTTTCGCTCGCATCCCGCTTCTTTCCCCTAGTTTCCTCGACGCGTAGTTTCGCAGCCTTAGTGGACGAATCATTCTCGATTCGAGGAAAGATATGCAGTGGGGCGTGCAATGAGCCCGCCAGAGACCACGATCTCCAATGCGTCTTTACATCTTTCGACGATGGGATGATCCACGCGAAGAGAACGTTCGTGCTTGCGCGAGGTGCGTTAGCGTCGATTCGCTTTTCTGTACGGGGAGAAATAGAACGATGAGTTGACTTATCGGGTCTTCGTTGGAATTACCGTCGCTGGCATTGTAAACTCCAGATGACCTTGTGATTCCTTCGTCGGGCACTGGTAAAGGGTGGCGATGATTCGTTCTATAATAGAAATACCCGTCGTAGCGATTCGGCCGAGTCACCCGCCACGAAACTGTCTCTCTTTCGTCGTGGAAACCCCGCGTCGGAGAGTAAAACGCGCGAAGGCTGTGACTGTAACATATATATATACAGTATACAATGCCTGTGGTTTTTGCGCGTGTCGGCTCTTCGGTATACGCGATCGGCCAGAGTTACGGAGGGACGGTGAAGCGCACGAGAAATTGAAACGGCCGCACGATTGGAACCGAGCAACCGTCGAACATTGTTTCGCGACGTTTCCATAATGCGTTTTCGTTTCGCTCGCATACCGCTTCTTTTCCCCTAGTCTCTGAGACGCGTTTTCGAGCCGTTCTTCTACTATCGATTCTCGTAGAGAGAAGGGACCGGGTAGTCTGGAAGTGGAACCCGCATCTTGCGTGTACCGTACACGGAATTGAGAGGACCGGCCGTGAAGCTCGTTTTAAAGCCGTGCGTCTGACACCCAACTCTTGCGCGCCAATTTCGCGGCAAGAGATAATATGGGACGAATGACCGGCAAAGAGCCAGCTGTGAAGTCTGTTTTTTTAATCGAATCCGTGGACGTGTGTATGCCGTAGCGTCGCTCGTCGTGTTCGTTCATGGTCGTTCCGAGAGAAAGAACGAAAGCGGTAACGAAGGGACCGGCCGTGAAGCTCGTTTTAAAGCCGCGCGTCTGACACCCAACTCTTGCGCGCCAATTTCGCGGCAAGAGATAACATGGGACGAATGACCGGCAAAGAGCCAGCTGTGAAGTCTTTTTTCATTATTTGCTTTCAATCGATCGATCGGTACGATTCGTGCAACGTTTCGCGCGATGCGACGCGAAAACATGCGCGCAACAATAGATGCGTCTGATCGGAAGAACGCGAGGGTCGACTGCACGCGATGGATTCAGTATCGGGTAGGATACAAAATATATCCCCGTCGTTTCCACGCGTGCGAGTCTTCTGCGTCTTTCGCGGGTTTTTGAATGCACTATACGCCCGGAACGTCGAGAAATATATACATATTACTTGAACGTTTTTCGTCTCGAAAGGCTTCGGTGTCGTCTCCAAGGCGACGCCTGAATCTCCTTCGCGCGCTGGTCGGAGATTCAGGTATCAACTTTTATCTTCTCTTTGAAAGAAGAGAGATATTAGGTCGAACAAATGAGAATAAAATTATATATGTGAAATATAAAATTTATACGATTACCCTGAACGGTGGATCACTTGGCTCGTGGGTCGATGAAGAACGCAGCTAATTGCGCGTCAACGTGTGAACTGCAGGACACATGAACATCGACATTTCGAACGCACATTGCGGTCCACGGATACAATTCCTGGACCACGCCTGGCTGAGGGTCGTTTACGTACCATACACTGCTTGCGTAGCTCTGTCAAATCCCCGCCGTCGTTCACCTCTTCGGATCGAACGTTTTTTTACCGAAGGGCGCAAAGAACGTTTCTGAGTCGGGTTAAGAGAAGGATGCTACGTACGAGCGAACGATGGGTGTCTCGTCGGCGTTTGTCGCGGACACGCGAAAATTCTGTGAATTTCACGGACAGTGTACGTTCTAGTTGTTGCAAAACGATCGGAATCGTTTGTATGGACTCGCGTGAGTGTTCGCGGCGTCGTGCGTCGTTCAATTACGACCGCCCGCGGATACCGCTCCACTGCGATATGGATCTGAGCGACAACTTTTTCGGCTGTTCGTGAGATGAACGGTTTCGTGTGTTTAGAAAAATTTTTTTTCCCGCGCTCCCGACGTCACCTGAAATGATGCGTCAGAGGTGAAAGAAAATATTAAGAAGTCGAGAGAGAGAGAGACTACACACGTTTTATTCATATTTTGTATACCGTGCGTGAGACGGATGTGCACGACACGTCGTATGTCGGTATATTACCGACTGGCCCCAGGGAGATTGTTTTCTTCCTCTCTTACGAATGAGATGTACGTTTCGGAGGATCGTCGTTACCGAAACACACGGCAAAACGAGACTTCTCGCAGCAGAACCTTTATACACAATACACATCGACTCTTTTTACCCCGAGAGAGAGAGAAAAGGTGTATTTCTTTTTTTTATTTTTCGAATTCGACGCACGAACGCTTTGACGACTGGAGAAAAACACGGTGTGTGTTAAAATCGTGCGGGACGAGCATGCGTATTCGTAACGGGTCGAATAGTTCTTATTCCCCGTCGTCGCGTGTCCTCGCTGGACCACCACCGTGCGCTTCCGCCACGTTCAGTTGAATTTCGAAATATATATATATAAAAAGAATCACCATATACTCTCTTTCGGGAGGTGTATTTTTATCGGTTTCTGCTATAGAGAAGAGACGGAGATCGTGTTGTGAGGTGTAACGTTTCTGTATCCCCGTTTCGGAGGATCGTCGTTATCGGCGGAACACACGTCAAAACGAGACTTCTCGCAGAACCTTTATACACAATACACATCGACTCTTTTACCCCGAGAGAGAGAAAAGGTGTTTTTCTTTTTTTTTTATTTTTCGAATTCGACGCACGAACGCTTTGACGACTGGAGAAAAACACGGTGTGTGTTAAAATCGTGCGGGACGAGCATGCGTATTCGTAACGGGTCGAATAGTTCTTATTCCCCGTCGTCGCGTGTCCTCGCTGGACCACCACCGTGCGCTTCCGCCACGTTCAGTTGTATTTCGAAATATATATATATATAAAAAGAATCACCATATACTCTCTTTCGGGAGGTGTATTTTTATCGGTTTCTGCTATAGAGAAGAGACGGACGATCGTGTGTGACACCACGTGGTAACGTTTCCGTATCCCCGTAAAATACGTTTATCTTTTCTCGTAGAAAAGAGAGAGGAAGAGGCAGGAGCTCCTCTTTGGCGAGGCTTTCGAACGTCGCGTCCCGTCCGCCGGAATATAATGATATAAATATATAACCGCCGCCGACTTTGTGCGAAAGCGTTGAAACGAACGCGTCGGTCGCCCCATGGTGTGTGTTTGTCGTGTCTTCTTTTCCTCTTCTGCACTTCTCTTCACTGTCGATCGCGAGACCGCGCGAGATCCGCTTCGGTCGTCCAGTCCCCGAAAATTCTTCTCGGACGGGCGTTAAAGTTAACCGGAGCGCGAGATCGTCTAGCGAGAGTCTTTTTC
>NW_027475633.1:25000-32500 GCF_051020985.1 Nomia melanderi | reverse complement strand
GTGATTCCTTCGTCGGGCACTGGTAAAGGGTGGCGATGATTCGTTCTATAATAGAAATACCCGTCGTAGCGTTTCGGCCTAGTCACCCGCCACGAAACACTCTCTCGTCGTGGAATCCCCGCGTCGGAGAGTAAAACGCCGAAGGCTTACTTATGAAACTTACGTCTCTCGACGATGGGACGATCCACGCGAAGAGTTGTTACGTGCACGCGTATGGTGCGATTGCGTCGATTCGCTTTTCTGTACGGGGAGCAATAGAACGTTGAGTTGACTTATCGGGTCTTCGTTGGAATTACCGTCGCTGGCATTGTAAACTCCAGATGACCTTGTGATTCCTTCGTCGGGCACTGGTAAAGGGTGGCGATGATGCGTTCTATAATAGAAATACCCGTCGTAGCGTTTCTTCCGAGTCAACCCGCTCACGAAACACTCTCTCGTCGTGGAATCCCCGCGTCGGAGAGTAAAACGCGAATTCATAGTATGGAAACTTACGTCTCTCGACGATGGGACGATCCACGCGAAGAGTTGTTACGTGCACGCGTATGGTGCGATTGCGTCGATTCGCTTTTCTGTACGGGGAGTAATAGAACGTTGAGTTGACTTATCGGGTCTTCGTTGGAATTACCGTCGCTGGCATTGTAAACTCCAGATGACCTTGTGATTCCTTCGTCGGGCACTGGTAAAGGGTGGCGATGATGCGTTCTATAATAGAAATACCCGTCGTAGCGTTTCTTCCGAGTCAACCCGCTCACGAAACTCTCTCTCGTCGTGGAATCCCCGCGTCGGAGAGTAAAACGCGAATTCATACTATGAAAACTTACGTCTCTCGACGATGGGACGATCCACGCGAAGAGTTGTTTACGTGCACGCGTATGGTGCGATTGCGTCGATTCGCTTTTCTGTACGGGGAGAAATAGAACGTTGAGTTGACTTATCGGGTCTTCGTTGGAATTACCGTCGCTGGCATTGTAAACTCCAGATGACCTTGTGATTCCTTCGTCGGGCACTGGTAAAGGGTGGCGATGATGCGTTCTATAATAGAAATACCCGTCGTAGCGTTTCTTCGGAGTCAACCCGCTCACGAAACTCTCTCTCGTCGTGGAATCCCCGCGTCGGAGAGTAAAACGCGAATTCATACTATGAAAACTTACGTCTCTCGACGATGGGACGATCCACGCGAAGAGTTGTTTACGTGTACGCGTATGGTGCGATTGCGTCGATTCGCTTTTCTGTACGGGGAGAAATAGAACGTTGAGTTGACTTATCGGGTCTTCGTTGGAATTACCGTCGCTGGCATTGTAAACTCCAGATGACCTTGTGATTCCTTCGTCGGGCACTGGTAAAGGGTGGCGATGATGCGTTCTATAATAGAAATACCCGTCGTAGCGTTTCTTCCGAGTCAACCCGCTCACGAAACTCTCTCTCTCGTCGTGGAATCCCCGCGTCGGAGAGTAAAACGCCGAAGGCTTACTATGAAACTTACGTCTCTCGACGATGGGACGATCCACGCGAAGAGTTGTTACGTGCACGCGTATGGTGCGATTGCGTCGATTCGCTTTTCTGTACGGGGAGTAATAGAACGTTGAGTTGACTTATCGGGTCTTCGTTGGAATTACCGTCGCTGGCATTGTAAACTCCAGATGACCTTGTGATTCCTTCGTCGGGCACTGGTAAAGGGTGGCGATGATGCGTTCTATAATAGAAATACCCGTCGTAGCGTTTCTTCCGAGTCAACCCGCTCACGAAACTCTCTCTCGTCGTGGAATCCCCGCGTCGGAGAGTAAAACGCGAATTCATACTATGAAAACTTACGTCTCTCGACGATGGGACGATCCACGCGAAGAGTTGTTTACGTGCACGCGTATGGTGCGATTGCGTCGATTCGCTTTTCTGTACGGGGAGAAATAGAACGTTGAGTTGACTTATCGGGTCTTCGTTGGAATTACCGTCGCTGGCATTGTAAACTCCAGATGACCTTGTGATTCCTTCGTCGGGCACTGGTAAAGGGTGGCGATGATGCGTTCTATAATAGAAATACCCGTCGTAGCGTTTCTTCCGAGTCAACCCGCTCACGAAACTCTCTCTCGTCGTGGAATCCCCGCGTCGGAGAGTAAAACGCGAATTCATACTATGAAAACTTACGTCTCTCGACGATGGGACGATCCACGCGAAGAGTTGTTTACGTGCACGCGTATGGTGCGATTGCGTCGATTCGCTTTTCTGTACGGGGAGAAATAGAACGTTGAGTTGACTTATCGGGTCTTCGTTGGAATTACCGTCGCTGGCATTGTAAACTCCAGATGACCTTGTGATTCCTTCGTCGGGCACTGGTAAAGGGTGGCGATGATGCGTTCTATAATAGAAATACCCGTCGTAGCGTTTCTTCCGAGTCAACCCGCTCACGAAACTCTCTCTCGTCGTGGAATCCCCGCGTCGGAGGGTAAAACGCGATATATAATAGTATATGCCAGTGGTTCGCGCGCGTCGTCTCTGAGATACGCGGTCGACAGAGTTCCGAAAACACGTGATGTGCCACGATTTCCGTGCGTCTTACATCTTTCGACGATGGGACGATCCACGCGAAGAGAACGTTCGTGCTTGCGTGAGGTGCAACAGCGTCGATTCGCTTTTCTGTACGGGGAGAAATAGAACGTTGAGTTGACTTATCGGGTCTTCGTTGGAATTACCGTCGCTGGCATTGTAAACTCCAGATGACCTTGTGATTCCTTCGTCGGGCACTGGTAAAGGGTGGCGATGATTCGTTCTATAATAGTAATACCCGTCGTAGCGTTTCGACCGATGTCACCCGCCACGAATGTCTCTCTCGACGTGGAAACCCCGCGCCGAAGAGTAAACGCGAAGGCTTACCATACGAAAGAAAACGGTATTATACGCCTGTGGTATGTGCGTCTCGGCTCTGTGATACGCGATCGGCAGAGTTACAAAAAAACGTTGATGGGCCACGATTTCCGTGCGTCTTACATCTTTTCGACGATGGGACGATCCACGCGAAGAGATCATTCCTGCTTGCGTGAGGTGCGATAGCGCCGATTCGCTTTTCTGTACGGGGAGAAATAGAACGATGAGTTGACTTATCGGGTCTTCGTTGGAATTACCGTCGCTGGCATTGTAAACTCCAGATGACCTTGTGATTCCTTCGTCGGGCACTGGTAAAGGGTGGCGATGATTCGTTCTATAATAGAAATACCCGTCGTAGCGATTCGGCCGAGACACCCGCCACGAAACTCTCTCTCGTCGTGGAATCCCCATGTCGGAGAGTAAAACGCGAAGGCTAACTATATAAGAACATATAGTATTATTTATGCCTGTGGTTCTCCGTTTGTCCTACTCTCAGATACGCGACTCGGAGAGTTACGAATAATCGTGATGGACCACGATTTCTGTACGTCTTACATCTTTCGACGATGGGACGATCCACGCGAAGAGATCATTCCTGCTTGCGTGAGGTGCGATAGCGCCGATTCGCTTTTCTGTACGGGGAGAAATAGAACGATGAGTTGACTTATCGGGTCTTCGTTGGAATTACCGTCGCTGGCATTGTAAACTCCAGATGACCTTGTGATTCCTTCGTCGGGCACTGGTAAAGGGTGGCGATGATTCGTTCTATAATAGAAATACCCGTCGTAGCGATTCGGCCGTGTCACCCGCCACGAAAATCTCTCTCGTCGTGGAATCCCCGCGTCGTAGAGTAAACGCGAAGGCTTGCTATAGAAGACTATAGTTTATACGCCTGTGGTTCACCGGTTGCCTGCTCTCCGGGGTACGCGATCGCGCAGGAGTTACGGAAGAACTTGATGGGCCACGATCTCCAAGCGGCTATATCTTTCGACGATGGGACGATTCACGCGAAGAGAACGTTCGTGCATGCGTGAGGTGCGATAGCGTTGATTCGCTTGTCTGTACGGGGAGAAATAGAACGATGAGTTGACTTATCGGGTCTTCGTTGGAATTACCGTCGCTGGCATTGTAAACTCCAGATGACCTTGTGATTCCTTCGTCGGGCACTGGTAAAGGGTGGCGATGATTCGTTCTATAATAGAAATACCCGTCGTAGCGTTTCGACCGATGTCACCCGCCACGAAATTCTCTCTCGTCGTGGAATCCCCGCGTCGGAGAGTAACCGCCGAAGGCTTGCTATAGAAGACTATAGTTTATACGCCTGTGGTTCACCGGTTGCCGGCTCTCCGGGGCACGCGATCGCGCGAAGGTTACGAGAGGGACGTGAAGCGCCCGAGCAATGAAACGTCCGCAGGAGGAAACGAGCAACCGCCGAACATTGTTTCGCGACGTTTCCATAATGTATTGTCGTTTCGCTCGCATCCCGCTTCTTTCCCCTAGTTTCCTCGACGCGTAGTTTCGCAGCCTTAGTGGACGAATCATTCTCGATTCGAGGAAAGATATGCAGTGGGGCGTGCAATGAGCCCGCCAGAGACCACGATCTCCAATGCGTCTTTACATCTTTCGACGATGGGATGATCCACGCGAAGAGAACGTTCGTGCTTGCGCGAGGTGCGTTAGCGTCGATTCGCTTTTCTGTACGGGGAGAAATAGAACGATGAGTTGACTTATCGGGTCTTCGTTGGAATTACCGTCGCTGGCATTGTAAACTCCAGATGACCTTGTGATTCCTTCGTCGGGCACTGGTAAAGGGTGGCGATGATTCGTTCTATAATAGAAATACCCGTCGTAGCGATTCGGCCGAGTCACCCGCCACGAAACTGTCTCTCTTTCGTCGTGGAAACCCCGCGTCGGAGAGTAAAACGCGCGAAGGCTGTGACTGTAACATATATATATACAGTATACAATGCCTGTGGTTTTTGCGCGTGTCGGCTCTTCGGTATACGCGATCGGCCAGAGTTACGGAGGGACGGTGAAGCGCACGAGAAATTGAAACGGCCGCACGATTGGAACCGAGCAACCGTCGAACATTGTTTCGCGACGTTTCCATAATGCGTTTTCGTTTCGCTCGCATACCGCTTCTTTTCCCCTAGTCTCTGAGACGCGTTTTCGAGCCGTTCTTCTACTATCGATTCTCGTAGAGAGAAGGGACCGGGTAGTCTGGAAGTGGAACCCGCATCTTGCGTGTACCGTACACGGAATTGAGAGGACCGGCCGTGAAGCTCGTTTTAAAGCCGTGCGTCTGACACCCAACTCTTGCGCGCCAATTTCGCGGCAAGAGATAATATGGGACGAATGACCGGCAAAGAGCCAGCTGTGAAGTCTGTTTTTTTAATCGAATCCGTGGACGTGTGTATGCCGTAGCGTCGCTCGTCGTGTTCGTTCATGGTCGTTCCGAGAGAAAGAACGAAAGCGGTAACGAAGGGACCGGCCGTGAAGCTCGTTTTAAAGCCGCGCGTCTGACACCCAACTCTTGCGCGCCAATTTCGCGGCAAGAGATAACATGGGACGAATGACCGGCAAAGAGCCAGCTGTGAAGTCTTTTTTCATTATTTGCTTTCAATCGATCGATCGGTACGATTCGTGCAACGTTTCGCGCGATGCGACGCGAAAACATGCGCGCAACAATAGATGCGTCTGATCGGAAGAACGCGAGGGTCGACTGCACGCGATGGATTCAGTATCGGGTAGGATACAAAATATATCCCCGTCGTTTCCACGCGTGCGAGTCTTCTGCGTCTTTCGCGGGTTTTTGAATGCACTATACGCCCGGAACGTCGAGAAATATATACATATTACTTGAACGTTTTTCGTCTCGAAAGGCTTCGGTGTCGTCTCCAAGGCGACGCCTGAATCTCCTTCGCGCGCTGGTCGGAGATTCAGGTATCAACTTTTATCTTCTCTTTGAAAGAAGAGAGATATTAGGTCGAACAAATGAGAATAAAATTATATATGTGAAATATAAAATTTATACGATTACCCTGAACGGTGGATCACTTGGCTCGTGGGTCGATGAAGAACGCAGCTAATTGCGCGTCAACGTGTGAACTGCAGGACACATGAACATCGACATTTCGAACGCACATTGCGGTCCACGGATACAATTCCTGGACCACGCCTGGCTGAGGGTCGTTTACGTACCATACACTGCTTGCGTAGCTCTGTCAAATCCCCGCCGTCGTTCACCTCTTCGGATCGAACGTTTTTTTACCGAAGGGCGCAAAGAACGTTTCTGAGTCGGGTTAAGAGAAGGATGCTACGTACGAGCGAACGATGGGTGTCTCGTCGGCGTTTGTCGCGGACACGCGAAAATTCTGTGAATTTCACGGACAGTGTACGTTCTAGTTGTTGCAAAACGATCGGAATCGTTTGTATGGACTCGCGTGAGTGTTCGCGGCGTCGTGCGTCGTTCAATTACGACCGCCCGCGGATACCGCTCCACTGCGATATGGATCTGAGCGACAACTTTTTCGGCTGTTCGTGAGATGAACGGTTTCGTGTGTTTAGAAAAATTTTTTTTCCCGCGCTCCCGACGTCACCTGAAATGATGCGTCAGAGGTGAAAGAAAATATTAAGAAGTCGAGAGAGAGAGAGACTACACACGTTTTATTCATATTTTGTATACCGTGCGTGAGACGGATGTGCACGACACGTCGTATGTCGGTATATTACCGACTGGCCCCAGGGAGATTGTTTTCTTCCTCTCTTACGAATGAGATGTACGTTTCGGAGGATCGTCGTTACCGAAACACACGGCAAAACGAGACTTCTCGCAGCAGAACCTTTATACACAATACACATCGACTCTTTTTACCCCGAGAGAGAGAGAAAAGGTGTATTTCTTTTTTTTATTTTTCGAATTCGACGCACGAACGCTTTGACGACTGGAGAAAAACACGGTGTGTGTTAAAATCGTGCGGGACGAGCATGCGTATTCGTAACGGGTCGAATAGTTCTTATTCCCCGTCGTCGCGTGTCCTCGCTGGACCACCACCGTGCGCTTCCGCCACGTTCAGTTGAATTTCGAAATATATATATATAAAAAGAATCACCATATACTCTCTTTCGGGAGGTGTATTTTTATCGGTTTCTGCTATAGAGAAGAGACGGAGATCGTGTTGTGAGGTGTAACGTTTCTGTATCCCCGTTTCGGAGGATCGTCGTTATCGGCGGAACACACGTCAAAACGAGACTTCTCGCAGAACCTTTATACACAATACACATCGACTCTTTTACCCCGAGAGAGAGAAAAGGTGTTTTTCTTTTTTTTTTATTTTTCGAATTCGACGCACGAACGCTTTGACGACTGGAGAAAAACACGGTGTGTGTTAAAATCGTGCGGGACGAGCATGCGTATTCGTAACGGGTCGAATAGTTCTTATTCCCCGTCGTCGCGTGTCCTCGCTGGACCACCACCGTGCGCTTCCGCCACGTTCAGTTGTATTTCGAAATATATATATATATAAAAAGAATCACCATATACTCTCTTTCGGGAGGTGTATTTTTATCGGTTTCTGCTATAGAGAAGAGACGGACGATCGTGTGTGACACCACGTGGTAACGTTTCCGTATCCCCGTAAA
>NW_027475633.1:15000-17500 GCF_051020985.1 Nomia melanderi | reverse complement strand
ACGGGCTGGACACCTCGCTCCGACGAATCGGTTTTTTCCATTTTTTTTGAAAAATAAATTTTTGTAATTTTTTTTAATGTCAAAAACGTTAATAAACGTCATGTTTACGCATGGATTAAACATTGAAATAATTTTAAAACACTTATTAAAAAAGTTGGTGTCGACCGTGGGACTTAGAAAAATTTCGGGAAGTCCGATTCGCCTGCTGGAATTACCGCACGGGCTGGACACCTCGCTCCGCCGAATCGGTATTTTCCATTTTTCTTGAAAAATAAATTTTTGTAATTTTTTTTAACGTTGAAAACGTTAATAAACATCATGTTTACGCATGGATTAAACATTGAAATAATTTTAAAACGCTTATTAAAAAAGTTGGTGTCGACCGTGGGACTTAGAAAAATTTCGGGAAGTCCGATTCGCCTGCTGGAATTACCGCACGGGCAGGACACCTCGCTCCGACGAATCGGTTTTTTCCATTTTTTCCGAAAAATAAATTTTTGTAATTTTTTTTAATGTTAAAAACGTTAATAAACTTCATGTTTACGCATGGATTAAACATTGAAATAATTTTAAAACACTTATTAAAAAAGTTGGTGTCGACCGTGGGACTTAGAAAAATTTCGGGAAGTCCGATTCGCCTGCTGGAATTACCGCACGGGCTGGACACCTCGCTCCGCCGAATCGGTTTTTTCCTTTTTTTCCGAAAAATAAATTTTTGTAATTTTTTTTAATGTTAAAAACGTTAATAAACTTCATGTTTACGCATGGATTAAACATTGAAATAATTTTAAAACGCTTATTAAAAAAGTTGGTGTCGACCGTGGGACTTAGAAAAATTTCGGGAAGTCCGATTCGCCTGCTGGAATTACCGCACGGGCAGGACACCTCGCTCCGACGAATCGGTTTTTTCCATTTTTTCCGAAAAATAAATTTTTGTAATTTTTTTTAATGTTAAAAACGTTAATAAACTTCATGTTTACGCATGGATTAAACATTGAAATAATTTTAAAACACTTATTAAAAAAGTTGGTGTCGACCGTGGGACTTAGAAAAATTTCGGGAAGTCCGATTCGCCTGCTGGAATTACCGCACGGGCTGGACACCTCGCTCCGCCGAATCGGTTTTTTCCTTTTTTTCCGAAAAATAAATTTTTGTAATTTTTTTTAATGTTAAAAACGTTAATAAACTTCATGTTTACGCATGGATTAAACATTGAAATAATTTTAAAACGCTTATTAAAAAAGTTGGTGTCGACCGTGGGACTTAGAAAAATTTCGGGAAGTCCGATTCGCCTGCTGGAATTACCGCACGGGCAGGACACCTCGCTCCGACGAATCGGTTTTTTCCATTTTTTCCGAAAAATAAATTTTTGTAATTTTTTTTAATGTTAAAAACGTTAATAAACTTCATGTTTACGCATGGATTAAACATTGAAATAATTTTAAAACGCTTATTAAAAAAGTTGGTGTCGACCGTGGGACTTAGAAAAATTTCGGGAAGTCCGATTCGCCTGCTGGAATTACCGCACGGGCTGGACACCTCGCTCCGCCGAATCGGTTTTTTCCTTTTTTTCCGAAAAATAAATTTTTGTAATTTTTTTTAATGTTAAAAACGTTAATAAACTTCATGTTTACGCATGGATTAAACATTGAAATAATTTTAAAACGCTTATTAAAAAAGTTGGTGTCGACCGTGGGACTTAGAAAAATTTCGGGAAGTCCGATTCGCCTGCTGGAATTACCGCACGGGCAGGACACCTCGCTCCGACGAATCGGTTTTTTCCATTTTTTTTGAAAAATAAATTTTTGTAATTTTTTTTAATGTTAAAAACGTTAATAAACTTCATGTTTACGCATGGATTAAACATTGAAATAATTTTAAAACGCTTATTAAAAAAGTTTACTCTTGACCGTGGGGACTTAGAAAAATTCCGGCTTGCACGGATTCGACCACTCTGTTTTTCGGAGTTTCTGAGAAAAATAAATTTTTGTAATTTTTTTCATTATGATTTCTGAGTTCTCCCAGTAGTTTAATGTAAGGATTAAGCATTTAAAAATTTTTAAATCGAATATTAAAAAAGTTTACTCTTGCAATTTTTGGAAAAAAAAAATTCTAAAAAATTTTTCTTTCGGTGGAAACTAACGTTTAATATGTACAATAACGATTTATCGAATAAAAATCGTATGTTAATATATGTTCGAATCGACCATAGTTTCAGCGGCTAAGTACCAGCAGCCCGGCCGGTTGGTCTGTACGCGCGGCAGTTTACCACCATAAGCGCCCGTGCTGAGCGGCCGGCGCCGCGGTCGTCGCGGCCGCCCGTTTGGTTACTATAAGAGAGCACGTCGGTTCGAGCGGACCGGTCGGCGCAGCGGCGGGCGAGCGGCTATTCTACGATCTCGGTCGAGAAGCAGTCGTTCAGCTCCTCGAGGTCCATTCCTCGACTGTTCTGTACCGCGTTCCGTTGCGAATTTTTCTCTACACAGCATGACCACGGGTC
>NW_027475633.1:5000-10000 GCF_051020985.1 Nomia melanderi | reverse complement strand
GATTGCGTCGATTCGCTTTTCTGTACGGGGAGAAATAGAACGTTGAGTTGACTTATCGGGTCTTCGTTGGAATTACCGTCGCTGGCATTGTAAACTCCAGATGACCTTGTGATTCCTTCGTCGGGCACTGGTAAAGGGTGGCGATGATGCGTTCTATAATAGAAATACCCGTCGTAGCGTTTCTTCCGAGTCAACCCGCTCACGAAACTCTCTCTCTCGTCGTGGAATCCCCGCGTCGGAGAGTAAAACGCCGAAGGCTTACTATGAAACTTACGTCTCTCGACGATGGGACGATCCACGCGAAGAGTTGTTACGTGCACGCGTATGGTGCGATTGCGTCGATTCGCTTTTCTGTACGGGGAGTAATAGAACGTTGAGTTGACTTATCGGGTCTTCGTTGGAATTACCGTCGCTGGCATTGTAAACTCCAGATGACCTTGTGATTCCTTCGTCGGGCACTGGTAAAGGGTGGCGATGATGCGTTCTATAATAGAAATACCCGTCGTAGCGTTTCTTCCGAGTCAACCCGCTCACGAAACTCTCTCTCGTCGTGGAATCCCCGCGTCGGAGAGTAAAACGCGAATTCATACTATGAAAACTTACGTCTCTCGACGATGGGACGATCCACGCGAAGAGTTGTTTACGTGCACGCGTATGGTGCGATTGCGTCGATTCGCTTTTCTGTACGGGGAGAAATAGAACGTTGAGTTGACTTATCGGGTCTTCGTTGGAATTACCGTCGCTGGCATTGTAAACTCCAGATGACCTTGTGATTCCTTCGTCGGGCACTGGTAAAGGGTGGCGATGATGCGTTCTATAATAGAAATACCCGTCGTAGCGTTTCTTCCGAGTCAACCCGCTCACGAAACTCTCTCTCGTCGTGGAATCCCCGCGTCGGAGAGTAAAACGCGAATTCATACTATGAAAACTTACGTCTCTCGACGATGGGACGATCCACGCGAAGAGTTGTTTACGTGCACGCGTATGGTGCGATTGCGTCGATTCGCTTTTCTGTACGGGGAGAAATAGAACGTTGAGTTGACTTATCGGGTCTTCGTTGGAATTACCGTCGCTGGCATTGTAAACTCCAGATGACCTTGTGATTCCTTCGTCGGGCACTGGTAAAGGGTGGCGATGATGCGTTCTATAATAGAAATACCCGTCGTAGCGTTTCTTCCGAGTCAACCCGCTCACGAAACTCTCTCTCGTCGTGGAATCCCCGCGTCGGAGGGTAAAACGCGATATATAATAGTATATGCCAGTGGTTCGCGCGCGTCGTCTCTGAGATACGCGGTCGACAGAGTTCCGAAAACACGTGATGTGCCACGATTTCCGTGCGTCTTACATCTTTCGACGATGGGACGATCCACGCGAAGAGAACGTTCGTGCTTGCGTGAGGTGCAACAGCGTCGATTCGCTTTTCTGTACGGGGAGAAATAGAACGTTGAGTTGACTTATCGGGTCTTCGTTGGAATTACCGTCGCTGGCATTGTAAACTCCAGATGACCTTGTGATTCCTTCGTCGGGCACTGGTAAAGGGTGGCGATGATTCGTTCTATAATAGTAATACCCGTCGTAGCGTTTCGACCGATGTCACCCGCCACGAATGTCTCTCTCGACGTGGAAACCCCGCGCCGAAGAGTAAACGCGAAGGCTTACCATACGAAAGAAAACGGTATTATACGCCTGTGGTATGTGCGTCTCGGCTCTGTGATACGCGATCGGCAGAGTTACAAAAAAACGTTGATGGGCCACGATTTCCGTGCGTCTTACATCTTTCGACGATGGGACGATCCACGCGAAGAGTAGTTACGTGCTCGCGCGAGGTGCGATAGCGTCGATTCGCTTTTCTGTACGGGGAGAAATAGAACGATGAGTTGACTTATCGGGTCTTCGTTGGAATTACCGTCGCTGGCATTGTAAACTCCAGATGACCTTGTGATTCCTTCGTCGGGCACTGGTAAAGGGTGGCGATGATTCGTTCTATAATAGAAATACCCGTCGTAGCGATTCGGCCGAGACACCCGCCACGAAACTCTCTCTCGTCGTGGAATCCCCATGTCGGAGAGTAAAACGCGAAGGCTAACTATATAAGAAACATATAGTATTATTTATGCCTGTGGTTCTCCGTTTGTCCTACTCTCAGATACGCGACTCGGAGAGTTACGAATAATCGTGATGGACCACGATTTCTGTACGTCTTACATCTTTCGACGATGGGACGATCCACGCGAAGAGATCATTCCTGCTTGCGTGAGGTGCGATAGCGCCGATTCGCTTTTCTGTACGGGGAGAAATAGAACGATGAGTTGACTTATCGGGTCTTCGTTGGAATTACCGTCGCTGGCATTGTAAACTCCAGATGACCTTGTGATTCCTTCGTCGGGCACTGGTAAAGGGTGGCGATGATTCGTTCTATAATAGAAATACCCGTCGTAGCGATTCGGCCGTGTCACCCGCCACGAAAATCTCTCTCGTCGTGGAATCCCCGCGTCGTAGAGTAAACGCGAAGGCTTGCTATAGAAGACTATAGTTTATACGCCTGTGGTTCACCGGTTGCCTGCTCTCCGGGGTACGCGATCGCGCAGGAGTTACGGAAGAACTTGATGGGCCACGATCTCCAAGCGGCTATATCTTTCGACGATGGGACGATTCACGCGAAGAGAACGTTCGTGCATGCGTGAGGTGCGATAGCGTTGATTCGCTTGTCTGTACGGGGAGAAATAGAACGATGAGTTGACTTATCGGGTCTTCGTTGGAATTACCGTCGCTGGCATTGTAAACTCCAGATGACCTTGTGATTCCTTCGTCGGGCACTGGTAAAGGGTGGCGATGATTCGTTCTATAATAGAAATACCCGTCGTAGCGTTTCGACCGATGTCACCCGCCACGAAATTCTCTCTCGTCGTGGAATCCCCGCGTCGGAGAGTAACCGCCGAAGGCTTGCTATAGAAGACTATAGTTTATACGCCTGTGGTTCACCGGTTGCCGGCTCTCCGGGGCACGCGATCGCGCGAAGGTTACGGAGGGACGTGAAGCGCCCGAGCAATGAAACGTCCGCAGGAGGAAACGAGCAACCGCCGAACATTGTTTCGCGACGTTTCCATAATGTATTGTCGTTTCGCTCGCATCCCGCTTCTTTCCCCTAGTTTCCTCGACGCGTAGTTTCGCAGCCTTAGTGGACGAATCATTCTCGATTCGAGGAAAGATATGCAGTGGGGCGTGCAATGAGCCCGCCAGAGACCACGATCTCCAATGCGTCTTTACATCTTTCGACGATGGGATGATCCACGCGAAGAGAACGTTCGTGCTTGCGCGAGGTGCGTTAGCGTCGATTCGCTTTTCTGTACGGGGAGAAATAGAACGATGAGTTGACTTATCGGGTCTTCGTTGGAATTACCGTCGCTGGCATTGTAAACTCCAGATGACCTTGTGATTCCTTCGTCGGGCACTGGTAAAGGGTGGCGATGATTCGTTCTATAATAGAAATACCCGTCGTAGCGATTCGGCCGAGTCACCCGCCACGAAACTGTCTCTCTTTCGTCGTGGAAACCCCGCGTCGGAGAGTAAAACGCGCGAAGGCTGTGACTGTAACATATATATATACAGTATACAATGCCTGTGGTTTTTGCGCGTGTCGGCTCTTCGGTATACGCGATCGGCCAGAGTTACGGAGGGACGGTGAAGCGCACGAGAAATTGAAACGGCCGCACGATTGGAACCGAGCAACCGTCGAACATTGTTTCGCGACGTTTCCATAATGCGTTTTCGTTTCGCTCGCATACCGCTTCTTTTCCCCTAGTCTCTGAGACGCGTTTTCGAGCCGTTCTTCTACTATCGATTCTCGTAGAGAGAAGGGACCGGGTAGTCTGGAAGTGGAACCCGCATCTTGCGTGTACCGTACACGGAATTGAGAGGACCGGCCGTGAAGCTCGTTTTAAAGCCGTGCGTCTGACACCCAACTCTTGCGCGCCAATTTCGCGGCAAGAGATAATATGGGACGAATGACCGGCAAAGAGCCAGCTGTGAAGTCTGTTTTTTTAATCGAATCCGTGGACGTGTGTATGCCGTAGCGTCGCTCGTCGTGTTCGTTCATGGTCGTTCCGAGAGAAAGAACGAAAGCGGTAACGAAGGGACCGGCCGTGAAGCTCGTTTTAAAGCCGCGCGTCTGACACCCAACTCTTGCGCGCCAATTTCGCGGCAAGAGATAACATGGGACGAATGACCGGCAAAGAGCCAGCTGTGAAGTCTTTTTTCATTATTTGCTTTCAATCGATCGATCGGTACGATTCGTGCAACGTTTCGCGCGATGCGACGCGAAAACATGCGCGCAACAATAGATGCGTCTGATCGGAAGAACGCGAGGGTCGACTGCACGCGATGGATTCAGTATCGGGTAGGATACAAAATATATCCCCGTCGTTTCCACGCGTGCGAGTCTTCTGCGTCTTTCGCGGGTTTTTGAATGCACTATACGCCCGGAACGTCGAGAAATATATACATATTACTTGAACGTTTTTCGTCTCGAAAGGCTTCGGTGTCGTCTCCAAGGCGACGCCTGAATCTCCTTCGCGCGCTGGTCGGAGATTCAGGTATCAACTTTTATCTTCTCTTTGAAAGAAGAGAGATATTAGGTCGAACAAATGAGAATAAAATTATATATGTGAAATATAAAATTTATACGATTACCCTGAACGGTGGATCACTTGGCTCGTGGGTCGATGAAGAACGCAGCTAATTGCGCGTCAACGTGTGAACTGCAGGACACATGAACATCGACATTTCGAACGCACATTGCGGTCCACGGATACAATTCCTGGACCACGCCTGGCTGAGGGTCGTTTACGTACCATACACTGCTTGCGTAGCTCTGTCAAATCCCCGCCGTCGTTCACCTCTTCGGATCGAACGTTTTTTTACCGAAGGGCGCAAAGAACGTTTCTGAGTCGGGTTAAGAGAAGGATGCTACGTACGAGCGAACGATGGGTGTCTCGTCGGCG
>NW_027475632.1:0-37335 GCF_051020985.1 Nomia melanderi | reverse complement strand
AACTATAGAAACTATATAAAACTAATAAAACTATGTCAAACTGCATGCCAAATAAAACTATGTAAAACTATAAAATTTCTATTAAAATTATAAAATTCTATTAAAACTATATAAAATTATATAAAACTATATAAAACTATATAAAACTATATGAAACTATATAAAACTATGTAAAACTATATAAGACTATATAATAGTATATAAAACTATATAAAACTATATAAAGCTAATAAAACTATGTAAAACAATATATTGCTATATAAAACTATATAAAACTATATAAAACTAACAAAACTATATAAACCTATATAAAACTCTATAGAACTATACAAAACTATATAAAACTATATAAACTATATAAAACTATACAAAACTACCAAAAGTATATAAAAACTATATAAATCTATATAAAACTATACAAAACTAACAAAACTAACAAAACTATATAAAACTATATAAAACAATATAAAACTAACAAAACTATTATAAAATTATCTAACACTATATAAAAACTAACAAATCCATATAAAACTATATAAAACTATATTTAACTATATAAACCTATATAA
The DNA here is from genome assembly GCF_051020985.1 of Nomia melanderi. NCBI lineage: Eukaryota > Metazoa > Arthropoda > Insecta > Hymenoptera > Halictidae > Nomia > Nomia melanderi. The sequence continues at coordinate 36,766 of NW_027475632.1, read as the reverse complement.
AACTATATAAAGCTATATAAAAACTGTCCGAAACTGTATAAAACTACATACACTATTATAAAGCTATATAAAACTATATAAAACTATATAAACTTAACAATAGTATATAAAACTATATAAAACTATACAAACCTAACAAAACTAACAAAACTATATAAAACTATATAAAACAATATAAAACTAACAAAAACTATATAAAATTATATAAAAACTATATAAAACTATACAAAACTATGTAAAACTATACAAAACTATATAAAACTATATAAAACTATATAAAACTATATAAAACTATATAAAACTATATAAAACTATATACAACCATATAAAACTATGTCAAACTATATAAAACTAATAAAACTATGTCAAACTACATAGGGCCAAATACAACTATATAAAACTATAAAATTCTATTAAAACAATATAAAAAAAAAATAAAACTATATAAAACTATATAAAACTATATAAAACTATATAAAACGATATAAAACTATATAAAACTAACAAAACTATATAAAACTATATAAAACTATATAAAACTATATTAAACTATATAGAACAATATAAAACTAATAAAACTATATAAAACTATATAGTACTACGTAAAACTATATAAAACTATATAAAACCAACAAAACTATATAAAACTATATAAAACGATATAAAACGATATAAAACTATATAAAACTAACAAAACTATATAAACCTATTACAAAACTCTATAGAACTATATTAAACTATATAAAACTATAAAAAACTATATAAACCTATATGAACCTCTATAGAACTATATGAACATATATAAAACTATATAAAACTATATAAAACTAACGAAAACTATATAAACCTATGTAAAACTCTATAGAACTATATAAATCTCTATAAAACTATATAAAACTATATAAAACTATATAAAACTATATAAAACTATATAGATACCATATAAAACTATTGTTCAAACTATATAAAACTAATAAAACTATGTCAAACTACATAGGTCCAAATAAAACTATGTAAAACTATAAAATTCTATTAAAACTATATAAAAATATATAAAACTATATAAAACTATATAAAACTATAGAAAACTATATAAAACTATATAAAACTATATAAAACTATATAAAACTATATAAAACTAACAAAACTATATAAACTATATAAACCTATATATAACTCTATAAAACTATATAAAAACTATATAAAACTAACAAAACTATATAATCTATGTAAAAACTCTATTGAACTATATAAAACTCTAAAAAACCATATAAAACTATATAAAACAATATAAAACTATATAAAACTATATAAAACTAACATAACTATATAAACCTATACAAAACTCTATAGAACTATATAAAACTATATAAAACTATATAAAACTATATAAAACTAACAAAACTATAATAAACCTATGTAAAACTATATAGAGCTATATAAAACTATTTAAAACTATATAAAACTATATAAAACTAACAAAATTATATAAACTATATAAACCTAAATAAAACTATGTAAACTATATAAAACTATATGAAACTATATAAAACTATATAAAACTATATAAAACTATATAAAACTATATAAAAACTATATAAAATTATATAACACTATATAACACTATACAAAATTATATAAAACTATATAACACTATATAAAACTAACAAAAACTATATAAAACTATGTAAAACGACATAAAACTATATAAAACTATATAAAACTCTATAAAACTATATAAACTATATAGAACCATATAAAACCATGTCAGGACTATATAAAACTAATAAAACTATGTCAAAGTACATAGGGCCAAATAAAACTATGTAAAACTATGAAATTATATTAAAACCATATAAAACTATATAAAACTACATAACCTATATAAAACTCTATAGAACTATATAAAACTATATAAAACTAACAAAACTATATAAAACTATATAAAACTATATAAACCTATATAAAACTCTATAGAATTATATAAAATTATATGAAAATAACAAAACTATATAAACCTATGTTAAAGTCTATAGAACTATATAAAACTATTTAAAGCTATATAAAACTATATAAACCTATATAAAACTCTATAGAACTCATATAAAACTATATAAAAGTATATAAAAACTATATAAAAGTATATGAAAATAATAAAACTATATAAACCTATATAAAACTCTATAAAACTATATAATACTATATAAAACGATATAAAAACTATATAAAACTCTATAGAACTAATAAAACTATATAAAAACCATATAAAACTAACAAAACTATATAAAACTATATAAAACTCTATAAAACTATATAAAACTATATAAAACTATATAAAACTATATAAAACTATATAATACTATATAAAACTATATAAAACTATATAAAACTATATAGAACTATATAAAACTATATAAAACTATATAAAACCATATAAAACTAACAAAACTATATAAAACAATGTAAAACTATATAAACATATATAAAACTATATAACCTATATAAAACTCTATAGCACTATATAGAACTATATAAAAACTCTATAGAAATATATGAACATATATAAAACTATATAAAACTATATAAAACTAAGCGAAACTATATAAACCTATGTAAAACTCTATAGAACTATATAAATCTCTATAAAACTATATAAAACTATATAAAACTATATAAAACTATATGTCAAACTATATAAAACTAATAAAACTATGTCAAACTACATAGGTCCAAATAAAACTATGTAAAACTATAAAATTCTATTAAAACTATATAAAAATATATAAAACTATATAAAACTATATAAAAACTATAGAAAACTATATAAAACTATATAAAAACTATATAAAAACTATATAGAACCATATAAAACCATGTCAGACTATATGAAACCTAATAAAACTATGTCAAAGTACATAGGGCCAAATAAAACTATGTAAAACTATGAAATTATATTAAAACCATATAAAACTATATAAAACTACATAAACCTATATAAAACTCTATAGAACTATATAAAACTATATAAAACTCTATAAAACTATATAAAACTATATAAAACTATATAAAACTATATATAACTATATAAGACTATATAAAACTAACAAAACAATATAAAACTATATAAAACTCTATAAAACTATATAATACTATATAAAACGATATAAAACTATATAAAACTAACAAAACTATATAAACCTATATAAAACTCTATAGAACTATATAAAACTATATAAAACTATATAAAACCTATATAAAACTAACAAAACTATATAAAACTATATAAAACTATATAAAACTATATAAACCTATATAAAACTCTATAGAATTATATAAAACTATATAAAACTAACAAAACAATATAAACCTATGTAAAAGTCTATAGAACTATATAAAACTATTTAAAGCTATATAAAACTATATAAACCTATATAAAACTCTATAGAACTATATAAAAACTATATTAAACCATATAAAACTATATAAAACTATATAAACTATATAAAACTACATAAAAGATATATAAACTATATAAAACTATATAAAACTATATAAAACTATATAAAACTATATAAAACTATATAAACCTATATAGAACTATATAAAACTATATAAAACTATATAAAACTATATAAAACCATATAAAACTAACAAAACTATATAAAACTATATAAAACTCTATAAAACTACATAAAACTATATAAAACATATAAAACTATATAATACTATATAAAACTATATAAAACTATATAAAACTAACAAAAACTATATAAACCTATACAAAACTATATAGAACTATATAAAAACTATATAAAACTATATAAAACCATATAAAACTAACAGAACTATATAAAACAATGTAAAACTATAGAAAACGATATAAAACTATTTAAAACTAACATAACTATATAAACCTATATAAAACTCTATAGAACTATATACAACTATATAAAAACTATATAAAACTATATAAACCTTATATAAAACTCTATAGAACTATATAAAAACTATTTAAAACAATATAAAACTAACAAAACTATATAAAACTAAAATAAATCTATATAAAACTATATAAAACTATATAGAAACCATATAAAAACCATGTCAGACTATATAAAACTAAAAAAAACTATGTCAAACTACATAGGGCCAAATAAAACTAATGTAAAACTATAAATTATATTAAAACTATATAAAACTATATAAAACTATATAAAACTATATAAAACTCTATAGAACTATATAAAAACTATATAAAACTATATAAAACTATATAAAACTATATAAAACTCTATATAAACTATATAAAACTATATAAAACTGTATTAAACTATATGAAACTATATAAAACTATATAAAGCGATATAAAAGTATATAAAACTAACAAAACTATATAACCCTATATAAAACTCTATAGAACTATATAAACCTATATAAAACTATATAAACCTATATAAAACCCTATAGAACTATATTAGAAACTATATAAAACTATATAAAACTATATAAAACTATATAAAACTCTATAAAACTATAGAAAAACTATAGAAACTATATAAAACTATATAGAACCATATAACACTATGTCAAACTATATAAAACTAATAAAACTATGTCTAACCACATAGGGCCAAATAAAAGTATGTAAAACAATAAAATTCTATTAAAACTATATAAAAATATATAAAACTATAAAACTATATAAAACTATATAAAACTAACAAAAACTATATAAACCTGTACAAAACTCTATAGAACTATATAAAGCTATTTAAAACTATTTAAAACTATATAAACCTATATAAAACTCTATAGAACTATATAAAACTATATAAAACTATATAAAAACTATATAAAACTAACAAAACTATATAAAACTATAATAAAACTATATAAAACTATTATAAAACTATATAAAACTATATAAAACTAACAAAACTATATAAACCTATATGAAACTATATAAAACTATATAAAACCATATAAAACTAACAAAAACTATATAAAAACAATGTAAAACTATATAAACCTATATAAAACTATATAAACCTATATAAACTCTATAGAACTATATAGAACTATATAAAACTATTTAAAACTATATAAAACTATATAAAACTCTATAAAAACTATAGAAAACTATATAAAACTATATAAAAACTATATAAAACTAACAAAACTATATAAAACTCTATAAAAACTATATAAAACTATATAAAACTGTATAAACTATATGAAACTATATAAAACTGTATAAAGCGATATAAAAGTATATAAAACTATATAAAATTATATAAAACTATATAAAACTAACAAGACTATATAAAACTCTATAGAACTATATAGAACTATATAAAACTATATAAAACTATATAAAACTATATAAAACTCTATAAAACTATATAAAAACTATAATAAAACTATATAAAACTATATAGAACCATATAACACTATGTCAAACTATATAAAACTAATAAAACTATGTCTAACCACATAGGGCCAAAATAAAAGTAGTAAAACAATAAAATTCTATTAAAACTATATAAAAATATATAAAACTATATAAAACTATATAAAACTATATAAAAACTAACAAAACTATATAAACCTGTACAAAACTCTATAGAAACTATATAAAACTATTTAAAAACTATTTAAAACTATATAAACCTATATAAAACTCTATAGAACTATATAAAACTATATAAAACTATATAAAACTATACAAAACTATATAAAACTATATAATACTATATAAAACTATATAAAACTATATAAAACTATATAGAACTATATAAAACTATATAAAACTATATAAATCCATAATAAAACTAACAAAACTATATAAAACAATGTAAAAACTATATAAACATATATAAAACTATATAAACCTATATAAAACTCTATAGAACTATATAGAACTATATAAAACTTTTTAAAACTATATAAAACTATATAAAACTCTATAAAACTATAGAAAACTATATAAAACTATATAAACTATATAAAAACCATATAAAACTAACAAAACTATATAAAACAATGTAAAACTATATAAAACGATATAAAACTATATAAAACTAACATAACTATATAAACCTGTATAAAATTTCTATAGAACTATATACAACTATATAAAACTATTTAAAACTAATAAAGCTATAAAACTATATAAAACTCTATAAACCTATATACAACTATATAAAACTGACAAAACTATATAAAAGTATGTAAAACTATATAAAACTATATAAAACTATATAAAACTATATAAAACAATATAAAACTATATAACCCTATATAAAACTAACAAAACTATATAAACCTATATAAATCTATATAAAACTATATAAAACTATATAAAACTCTATAGAACTATATAAAACTATATAAAACTATATAAAACTAATATAAAACTAACAAAACTATATAAAACTCTATAAAACTATATAAAACTATATAAAACTGTATTAAACTATATGAAACTATATAAAACTGTATAAAGCGATATAAAAGTATATTAAAACTATATAAAATTACATAAAACTATATAAAACTAACAAAACTATATAAAACTCTATAGAACTATATAGAACTATATAAAACTATATAAAACTATATAAAACTATATAAAACTCTATAAAACTATAGAAAACTATATAAAACTATATAAAACTATATAGAACCATATAAAAACTATGTCAAACTATATAAAACTAATAAAACTATGTCTAACCACATAGGGCCAAATAAAAACTATGTAAAACAATAAAATTCTATTAAAACTATATAAAAATATATAAAACTATATAAAACTATATAAAACTATATAAAACTACAAAACTATATAAACCTGTACAAAACTCTATAGAACTATATAAAACTATTTAAAACTATTTAAAACTATATAAACCTATATAAAACTCTATAGAACTATATAAAACTATATAAAACTATATAAAACTATATAAAACTAACAAAACTATATAAAACTATATAAAACTATATAAAACTATATATACCTATATTAAAACTCTATAGAATTATATAAAACTATATAAAACTAACAAAACAATATAAACCTATGTAAAGTCTATAGAACTATATAAAACTATTTAAAGCTATATAAAACCTATATAAACCTATATAAAACTCTATAGAACTATATTAAAACTATATAAAACCATATAAAACTATATAAAACTATATAAAACTATATAAAACTACATAAAACTATATAAAACTATATAAAACTATATAAAACTATATAAAACTATATAAAAACTATATAAAACTATATAAAACTCTATAAAACTATATAAAACTATATAAAACTGTATTAAACTATATGAAACTATATAAAACTATATAAAGCGATATAAAAGTATATAAAACTAAAAAAACTATATAACCCTATATAAAACTCTATAGAACTATATAAACCTATATAAAACTATATAAACCTATATAAAACTCTATAGAACTATATAGAACTATATAAAACTATATAAAACTATATAAAACTATATAAAACTCTATAAAACTATAGAAAACTATATAAAACTATATAAAACTATATAGAACCATATAACACTATGTCAAACTATATAAAACTAATAAAACTATGTCTAACCACATAGGGCCAAATAAAAGTATGTAAAACAATAAAATTCTATTAAAACTATATAAAAATATATAAAACAATATAAAACTATATAAAACTATATAAAACTAACAAAACTATATAAACCTGTACAAAACTCTATAGAACTATATAAAACTATTTAAAACTATTTAAAACTATATAAACCTATATAAAACTCTATAGAACTATATAAAACTATATAAAACTATATAAAACTATATAAAACTAACAAAACTATATAAAACTATATAAAACTATATAAAACTATATAAAACTATATAAAACTATATAATACTATATAAAACTATATAAAACTATATAAAACTATATAGAACTATATAAAACTATATAAAACTATATAAAACCATATAAAACTAACAAAACTATATAAAACAATGTAAAACTATATAAACATATATAAAACTATATAAACCTATATAAAACTCTATAGAACTATATAGAACTATATAAAACTATTTAAAACTATATAAAACTATATAAAACTCTATAAAACTATAGAAAACTATATAAAACTATATAAAACTATATAAAACCATATAAAACTAACAAAACTATATAAAACAATGTAAAACTATATAAAACTATATAGAACCATATAAAACTATGTCAAACTATATAAAACTAATAAAACTATGTCTAACCACATAGGGCCAAATAAAACTATGTAAAACAATAAAATTCTATTAAAACTATATAAAAATATATAAAACTATATAAAACTATATAAAACTATATAAAACTAACAAAACTATATAAAACTATATAAAACTATATATAACTATATAAACCTATATAAAACTCTATAGAATTATATAAAACTATATAAAACTAACAAAACAATATAAACCTATGTAAAAGTCTATAGAACTATATAAAACTATTTAAAGCTATATAAAACTATATAAACCTATATAAAACTCTATAGAACTATATAAAACTATATAAAACCATATAAAACTATATAAAACTATATAAAACTATATAAAACTACATAAAACTATATAAAACTATATAAAACTATATAAAACTATATAAAACTATATAAAACTATATAAAACTATATAAACCTATATAGAACTATATAAAACTATATAAAACTATATAAAACTATATAAAACCATATAAAACTAACAAAACTATATAAAACTATATAAAACTCTATAAAACTATATAAAACTATATAAAACTATATAAAACTATATAATACTATATAAAACTATATAAAACTATATAAAACTAACAAAACTATATAAACCTATACAAAACTATATAGAACTATATAAAACTATATAAAACTATATAAAACCATATAAAACTAACAGAACTATATAAAACAATGTAAAACTATAGAAAACGATATAAAACTATATAAAACTAACATAACTATATAAACCTATATAAAACTCTATAGAACTATATACAACTATATAAAACTATATAAAACTATATAAACCTATATAAAACTCTATAGAACTATATAAAACTATTTAAAACAATATAAAACTAACAAAACTATATAAAACTAAATAAATCTATATAAAACTATATAAAACTATATAGAACCATATAAAACCATGTCAGACTATATAAAACTAAAAAAACTATGTCAAACTACATAGGGCCAAATAAAACTATGTAAAACTATAAAATTATATTAAAACTATATAAAACTATATAAAACTATATAAAACTATATAAAACTCTATAGAACTATATAAAACTATATAAAACTATATAAAACTATATAAAACTCTATAAAACTATATAAAACTATATAAAACTGTATTAAACTATATGAAACTATATAAAACTATATAAAGCGATATAAAAGTATATAAAACTAACAAAACTATATAACCCTATATAAAACTCTATAGAACTATATAAACCTATATAAAACTATATAAACCTATATAAAACTCTATAGAACTATATAGAACTATATAAAACTATATAAAACTATATAAAACTATATAAAACTCTATAAAACTATAGAAAACTATATAAAACTATATAAAACTATATAGAACCATGTAAAACTATGTCAAACTATATAAAACTGATAAAACTATAGAAAACTATATAAAACTATATAAAACTATATAGAACCATGTAAAACTATGTCAAACTATATAAAACTGATAAAACTATGTCTAACCACATAGGGCCAAATAAAACTATGTAAAACAATAAAATTCTATTAAAGCTATATAAAAATATATAAAACTATATAAAACTATATAAAACTAACAAAACTATATAAAAGTATATAAAACTAACAAAACTATATAAACCTATACAAAACTCTATAGAACTATATAAAACTATTTAAAACTATTTAAAACTATATAAACCTATATAAAACTCTATAGAACTATATAAAACTATATAAAACTATATAAAACTATATAAAACTATATAAAACTATATAAAACTATATAAAACTATATAAAACTATATAAAACTAACAAAACTATATAAAATTATATAAAACTATATAAAACTATATAAACCTATATAAAACTCTATAGAATTATATAAAACTATATAAAACTAACAAAACTATATAAACCTATGTAAAAGTCTATAGAACTATATAAAACTGTTTAAAGCTATATAAAACTATATAAACCTATATAAAACTCTATAGAACTATATAAAACTATATAAAACCATATAAAACTATATAAAACTATATAAAACTGTATAACACTATATAAAACTATATAAAACTATATAAAACTATATAAAACTATATAAAACTATATAAAACTATATAAACCTATATAGAACTATATAAAACTATATAAAACTATATAAAACTATATAAAACCATATAAAACTAACAAAACTATATAAAACTATATAAAACTCTATAAAACTATATAAAACTATATAAAACTATATAAAACTATATAAAACTATATAAAACTATATAAAACTATATAAAACTATATAAAACTAACAAAACTATATAAAGCTATATAAAACTCTATAAAACTATATAATACTATATAAAACTATATAAAACTATATAAAACTAACAAAACTATATAAACCTATATAAAACTATATAGAACTATATAAAACTATATAAAACTATATAAAACCATATAAAACTAACAGAACTATATAAAACAATGTAAAACTATAGAAAACGATATAAAACTATATAAAACTAACAAAACTATATAAAACTATATAAAGATATATAAAACTATATAAAACTATATAAAACTAACAAAACTATATAAAACTATATAAAACTATATGAAACTATATAAAACTAACAAAACTATATAAAACTATATATGTCAGGGTACGAACTAGACCCTAATTATTGCACTTCGTGCCGTCTAAATTTATTGTCGAAGGACCACCCAATTTTACACGGAATGGGGCCGTAATGATGTGCTTGCAGGTTTACACAACTCTGGTCGTCCAGCGTGGATCCGTCCTTTTATACATTTTTTGGATCCACGCTGGAGACAATTGACGATCGAAAAGACGACGGACTCTCTCCACGGTCCGCGCTGCTGCGCTAGGCTCGTAGCTGTCCGCGTCGAATGCCACAATCTTTTGTTCCATTATACTTTGTATGAAACTCCAACATGCCGCCCCCCTTGAACACACGGTGTGTTCAATATTTTAAACCTATACTATGCAGTGTTATAATCTATACTATCTCTATCTATTAATTAACTGATATTCTGACTTATATAATACTAGTGTATATATGTTATTTACATCTGTGTGAGACTGTATGTACATTGATTTTTACATTCTACTCTGAGTCTGAACTGTCTTGCATCGGTAACATGCAAATTTTTGTGACTGGCCGTTTGTAGAGTCCGTCAGAGGTTCTTACGGAAACAACCCGTAGAATCCCGTCTTTGCCTTGGTGTAGTTCTGCTATCCTGCCAAGGCACCAATGTAATGGGGGTAAATTATCTTCTTTTATGATGACCAAGTCACCCTCCGCCAGATGATGGTTGGTTGAAGATCTCCATTTTTCTCGCTGCTGCAGTTGATGTAAATATTCCTTCTGCCACCGCTGCCAAAAGTGTTGGAACAGTTGCTGGACCAGTTGATATCTGTTTAACCTGTTTAACTTGACATCTTTTAGGTCATGGTCCGGTAATGTACTCAGAGCAGTGCCAATTAAAAAATGTCCGGGGGTTAGGGGGGTTAAGTCATTCGGATCTGAGGAGATGGGGCTGAGAGGACGGGAATTTAGGCATGACTCTATCTGTGTTAGTAGCGTGTATAGTTCCTCGAATGTTAATCTCTGCTGTCCAATGACGCGATTCAAATGATATTTCGTTAATCGAACTGCACTTTCCCATAACCCTCCAAAGTGTGGAGCATGGGGAGGTGTGAATAGCCATTGTATACGATCTTTCTTCAAAAAACTACTGATGCGCGTATTATAATCGCTACTTCCTACTAATGCATCTAAATCGCTCAGTTTATTCTTCGCTCCTACAAAATTCGTTCCATTATCCGAAAAAATGGTATGACAGCGACCTCGACGAGCTATAAAACGTTTGAGGCAATTGATGAATGCGTCTGTACTTAAATCTACGGCTAACTCTATGTGTATTGCTTTAGTGGCGAAACATATGAAGATACATATATATGATTTTATTGTTATTTTACTACGACTACGCTCCTTAGTTAAGAACGGACCTGCGTAATCTACGCCACAAGTGGCGAATGGTCGTGCAGGTGTCACCCTAGCAGCCGGTAATTGGCCCATAGGGTACTGCACTCCCCGTGGATTGGCTCGAAAGCACCTAACATAGCATCTAATTACTCTCTTCACATTTCTTGTACAATTTATCGGCCAGAAGTTTTCACGAAGTGACGCAATGACCTGTTGGCAGCCCGCATGAAGTAATCTATTGTGTTCCCTTTTAATAATTAAATCAGTTAAATGGTGTTTTGCAGGCAATAAAATGGGATGCTTTTTATTGTATGTAATAGGCGCATTACTCAGACGCCCGCCGACTCTAATAATTCCTGTTTCATCTATAAACGGGGCCAATGCCTGTAATGGACTTTGTTTCGGTATACTCTGATTTTTACTTAACGCGAGAGATTCGTTGGGAAACGTTGTTGCTTGCACCACACGTATTAATGTTTTTTGAGCTTCTTGCAATTCTACTACTGATAAGCTACTACTTCCTGACCTCGTTACCTTATTTGTTTTGGATTTCCGCACATTGTTAATGAACCGGAGGCAATAAGATGTTATTCTCAGTAATTGTTCGAAGTCAGAGTACCGGTCAATGATTTTGTTGTTGGCAAGGGTGACGGTGGCCACTGATATTATGGGTTTCTTTTGCTCTGGGATATCAACTGTCTCTTCTATTGATTGTGTCCAGAGATTCGACTCATTCTTTAACCATAACGGACCTGACCACCATAATTCACTAGTGCTCAGTAGTTTGGGGGTAGTTCCACGAGTTATTAAATCTGCGGGGTTTTCATGTGACCGAACATGAGACCAATTCCGTTTGTCGGTTACCAATTGAATTTGCGTGACTCGATTTGCGACAAAAATCTTCCATTTACTTGAATGACCGCGAATCCACGCAAGGGTAATTGTCGAATCAGAAAAATACCATTCCCTATCTATAGAAATCCCAAGTGATGATTTTACCTTATGCACTAATCTTGCAAGTAACAACGCGCCGCATAACTCTAACCTAGGCAGAGTTATGGTTTTTAGAGGGGCAACTCTCGATTTCGAGCATAAAAGTCTAGATTCCCATTCACCTGGTCTAATGCTTGACCGTAGGTAAACGCATGCCCCATACGCCTTCTCTGATGCGTCGGAGAAGCCAACTAACTCTACCTTCCCCGTAGCGATAAGTGCTCGACGAGGAATCTTCAATTCATTTAAAAAAGCTAATTATTTAACAAACTCTATCCATTGGTCATACAAACCCTGGGACACTGATTCATCCCAGTTTGTCTGCAGTTGCCACAATTGCTGCATTATTAATTTTGCATTAGTTATTACCGGACTGACTAAACCTAATGGGTCAAAAATCTGTGCTATCTGAGACAAAATTGTGCGTTTTGTCACACGTTTATGTAGCGACGGCGTAGTTGTGAAACAAAGCTCGTCCTTAGCTGGTAACCACTGTAACCCGAGTGTTTTTGTGTTCTTATCAGCACTTGACATTTTATCCTTTATATCTAAATGTTGTGAGAACGTCGAACTGTTGGTAGCCCATTTTCGTAGTTTTAACCCTGCCCTTCCTAAAATGTCCGACAAAGTTTCTTTAATCTGCTCTAATTCTGACATTGTTTCTGCGCCAGTTAGTAAATCGTCGACATAAAAATCGTTAATAATGATTGTGCTAACGGTGGGAGCTTCTACTGCACAATCTAACCCGAGTTGTTTCAGAACACGCGTGGCTAGAAATGGCGCGGAGGCAGTGCCGTACGTTACCGTATTTAATTCATACGTCTCAATTTGAGAATCTTGATTTGGCCGCCATAGAATTCGTTGCAAGCAACGCTGCTTTGGTTTTACTAAGATCTGCCTGTACATTTTTTCTATGTCTGCTGATAATACGTATTTGTGTGTTCTAAACCGTAGGAGTATGTCTATCAATTCGCTCTGAACTGTTGGGCCGACCCTTTGAGTGTCGTTTAGTGAAATGCCCGTGCTTGTTTTTGCCGATCCATCGAATACAACACGAAGTTTCGTTGTTGTACTCCCTTCTTTGATTACGGCGTGGTGAGGAAGGTAAAATGATAACCCGGCATCTGATTCTAAAATTGGAACTCGCGACATATGACCTAGCATTTCGTATTCATTAAGAAATTTCACGTATTCTTCTCGTAACTGCGGTTGCCCAATGAATTTAGCTTCTAGTGACTTGAGCCTATTTTCTGCTTGCTGTCGGGATGATCCTAATTTCCCGACCTGTTCATTGAGCGGAATTTGTACTATGTACCGTCCAGTTTCGTCTCTACGTGTCGTGGCTTGAAAATGTAATTCACAGTCATCTATATTGTCTTTATGCTCTATGGTTACGTTTTCAATTTTCCAAAATTGTTCTAATTGATTGGACAGGTCATGATTGGTAACGAGATGACACCGTTGAATCGGAGATTTATTCTGAATGGGCCAACTGACCGTTCCTCCTAAAATCCAACCTAGCTGCGTCTTTTGCCACAGTAAGTTGGTCCCTGCTCTTTGTTGGCCGACGCATAACAGATGCCAGAACAATCCGGCACCGATTAACATGTCGATCGGCCGACACTTGTCGAAATCCGGATCTGCTAATCTAACATGTGCTGGTACGGATATCGCTAATTTATCTAAGCTGATGTTCGGCATGTCTTGAGTAATTTTATCTATTGCTAAACATGAAATATCGGCGTTGAAGTTGTTAAGCCGTGAAGTTACCTTTATGTTGACTCTATCTCGTACTATTTTTATTTTTCCGCCTATCCCTGACACCTGCATTTCTGTCGACTCATAACTAATACCTAATCTTTTGCATAATTCGTATGTAATAAAATGCGACTGAGACCCTGAATCAAGTAGTGCCCGACATTCTAATCTTTGTCCCCTTCCATTCTGCACGTAAATGACTGCTGTGGACAGTACACTGTGCTCCCATGATCTATCATCAACGTTAGCGACACACGACGTTATTTTATTGGAGTCAGAAGGACCCGCTTCCTCGGTCGAAATGTTGGTTGCTTGAAGAGCAGCTTCCCGATGCAACAATACGTGGTGTTTCCCATTGCAAATATGACAGTGTTTTCGTGTGCAAGCTTGTACCCGATGACCTGTTTGCAAACAATTGTAGCAACTGCGAGATGCCTGAACTATTTTTGTTTTTTCATCGATGGATAACGATTTGAATTTGTCGCATCGGAACAAAGGGTGCCCAGCACCGCACGCTGGACAGGTACTCGGCGTGCTTGCGACGGTCGCCGTTGCGCGGAAAGGCTTGCGACTACCTGCTGTTCCTATTGGGATTTCAGTCTTCATGGGTTGAATTGGGACACTAACGCTTTCTAAATACAGTGACCGTTCTTCCAAAAATACTGCAAATTTATTGAACGTAACTCTATCTGAAGTCGTCGCACCCTTTTCCCATTCTCTTAATGATGCTATGTCTAACTTTCTGGATAAGATTGGAACAATCAAAGTATCCCATAGTTCTACCGGTTCATTTAGTGATTTTAAGGCTGCTAGGTGATTCCTTGCGTCATCAACTAAATTCCTAAGCGCTAATGATGATTGTTTTTGGATGCTAGGCATATCTAGTAGAGCTGAGACATGATGTTTTCTGATAGCGGCTGAATTTTCGTACCGCGATTTCAATGCTTCCCACGCTAACCGGTAATTTGCCTCGGAAACTCCCAAAGATTGAACTACCCGCGCGGCTGGACCCTTTAAAGCGGAATTCAAGTAATGGAATTTTTGTACCTCTGATAGTTCACTTTCATGTATTAAACTCGTGAAAGTGTCCCTAAATCTAATCCATTCATTATAACTCCCATCAAATGATGGCAGCTGAATAATCGGTAATTTCACAGTGGCCGGTGAGTTTGTAAGAGTGGGGGAACTTGTCTGTCCTGCAACTTGGTTTGTTGCTGTACTATTTCCCTGTGCGCGTTCTATATAAATTTCTACCTCGGCAATTAAATTGAAATATGTTTCTTCAAACGCATCCCTATCAGCTGCGTGAGATGCTTCCGAGTCTGTTCCCTCAACTGCCCGCTCGATCCGATTCTGAACTAAATTGTATCTATTGTATAAATCTACATTAGCCTCTAAGCGTTTTTGTAAAGCCTTAACGGAGACTGTTGCCGCGGATTCCGAAAAATACCGACTAAAACGAGTCAGAGCAGATTTTATTTGTCCGCGCTCGGTAGTTAATTTCTTTAACTCTTGTTCCATTTTAACGTTACTAACTCAGATGAAAATAGGAATCTAGGCTTACGTGACAGGAACGGACGTGTAGTGACACAGCCTGATGCAAGTAACGCTGCACCCGTGCGTGTCTGCTAGCTTCTGGCTGGATCCTATATTCTGCTTAGCCGCTGGATGCGGTCTTCTCCTTTCGGATGTTGAACGTTGTCCTCTACTGCTGGACGCGGTACGTTGTCCTCTACTGCTGGACGCGGTACGTTGTCCTCTACTGCTGGACGCGGTACGTTGTCCTCTACTGCTGGACGCGGTACGTTATCCTCTGCTGCTGGACGTGGCTCGTTTTCCTCTGCTGCTGGACGTGGCTCGTTGTCTTCTACTGCTGTTCGTTGACTCGAAATCAGCGCTCTCGTTCAAAATCTTGAGACACTCTTCCTTACTTGTTAACTACTGTTTTGTTCCATTCGATATGCAACTGCTGTTGAATTGATTGCTGCTCCAATCTAATTCAGATCCACAAGCCACTGGATCCGGCTCGAAGGACCAATGTCAGGGTACGAACTAGACCCTAATTATTGCACTTCGTGCCGTCTAAATTTATTGTCGAAGGACCACCCAATTTTACACGGAATGGGGCCGTAATGATGTGCTTGCAGGTTTACACAACTCTGGTCGTCCAGCGTGGATCCGTCCCTTTATACATTTTTTGGATCCACGCTGGAGACAATTGACGATCGAAAAGACGACGGACTCTCTCCACGGTCCGCGCTGCTGCGCTAGGCTCGTAGCTGTCCACGTCGAATGCCACAATCTTTTGTTCCATTATACTTTGTATGAAACTCCACAAATATAAAACTATATAAAACTAACAAAAGTATATAAAACTATATGAAACTATGTAAAACTAACAGAACTATATAAAACTATATAAAACTATATAAAACTAACAAAACTATATAAAAACTATATAAAACTATATAAAACTAACAAAAATATATAAAACTATATAAAACTCTATAAAACTATAGAAAACTATATAAAACGATATAAAACTATATAAAACTATACAAAACTATATAAAACTATATAAAACTAACAAAAGTATATAAAACTATATGAAACTATGTAAAACTAACAAAACTATATAAAACTATATAAAACTATATAAAACTAACAAAACTATATAAAAACTATATAAAACTATATAAAACTAACAAAAATATATAAAACTATATAAAACTCTATAAAACTATAGAAAACTATATAAAACGATATAAAACTATATAAAACTATACAAAATTATATAAAACTATATAAAACTATACAAAACTATGTAAAACTATATAAAACTATATAAAAATATAGAAAACTATATAAAACAATATAAACCTATATAAAACTCTATAGAACTATATAAAACTATATAAAACTATATAAAACTACATAAACCTATACAAAACTCTATAGAACCATATAAAAGTATATAAAACTATATAAAACTATATAAACCTATATAAAACTCTATAGAACTATATAAAACTATATAAAACTATATAAAACTATATAAAACTATATAAAACAAACAAAACTATATAAAACTATATAAAACTATATAAAACTAACAAAAATATATAAAACTATATAAAACTCTATAAAACTATAGAAAACTATATAAACCTATATAAAACTCTATAGAACTATATAAAACTATATAAAACTATATAAAACTATATAAAACTAACAAAACTATATAAAACTATATAAAACTATAAAACTATATAAAACTATATAAAACTAACAAAACTATATAAAACTATATAAAACTATATGAAACTATATAAAACTAACAAAACTATATAAAACTATATAAAACTATATAAAACTAACAAAAGTATATAAAACTATATGAAACTATGTAAAACTAACAAAACTATATAAAACTATATAAAACTATATAAAACTAACAAAACTATATTAAACTATATAAAACTATATAAAACTAACAAAAATATATAAAACTATATAAAACTCTATAAAACTATAGAAAACTATATAAAACTATATTAAACTATACAAAACTATATAAAACTATATAAACCTATATAAAACTCTATAGAACTATATAAAACTATATAAAACTATATAAAACTACATAAACCTATACAAAACTCTATAGAACCATATAAAAGTATATAAAACTATATAAAACTATATAAACCTATATAAAACTCTATAGAACTATATAAAACTATATAAAAATATATAAAACTATATAAAACAAACAAAACTATATAAAACTATATAAAACTATATAAAACTAACAGAAATATATAAAACTATATAAAACTCTATAAAACTATAGAAAACTATATAAAACTATGTAAAACTATGTAAAACTATATAAAACTAACAAAACTATATAAAACCATATAAAACTATATAAAACTATATAAAACTATAAAACTATATAAAACTATATAAAACTAACAAAACTATATAAAACTATATAAAACTATATGAAACTATATAAAACTAACAAAACTATATAAAACTATATAAAACTATATAAAACTAACAAAAGTATATAAAACTATATGAAACTATGTAAAACTAACAAAACTATATTAAACTATATAAAACTATATAAAACTAACAAAACTATATTAAACTATATAAAACTAACAAAAATATATAAAACTATATAAAACTCTATAAAACTATAGAAAACTATATAAAACTATATAAAACTATACAAAACTATATAAAACTATATAAACCTATATAAAACTCTATAGAACTATATAAAACTATATAAAACTATATGAAACTACATAAACCTATACAAAACTCTATAGAACTATATAAAACTATATAAAAATATATAAAACTATATAAAACAAACAAAACTATATAAAACTATATAAAACTATAGAAAACTATATAAAACTATGTAAAACTATATAAAACTATATAAAACTAACAAAACTATGTAAAACTATATAAAACTATATGAAACTATATAAAACTAACAAAACTATATAAACACATACAAAACTCTATCGAACTATATAAAACTATATAAAACTAACAAAACTAAATAAAACTATATAAAACTATACAAAACTATATAAAACTATATAAAACTAAAAAAACTATATAAACCTATACAAAACTCTATAGAACTATATAAAACTATATAAAACCATATAAAAATATATAAAACTATATTAAACTATATGAAACTATATAAAACTATACAAAGCGATATAAAAGTATATAAAACTATATAAAAGTATATAAAACTATATAAAACTATATAAAACTATATAAAACTAACTAAACTATATAAAACTATATAAAACTATATGTAACTATATAAAACTAACAAAACTATATAAACACATACAAAACTCTATCGAACTATATAAAACTATTTAAAACTCTATAAAACTATATAAAACTATATAAAACTCTATAGAACTATATAAAACTATATAAAACTAACAAAACTATATAAAACTATATAAAACTATACAAAACTAACAAAACTATATAAAACTATATAGAACTATATAAAACTATATAAAACTATATAAAACTAACAAAACTATATAAACCTATATTAAACTCTATAGAACTATAAAAAACTATATAAAACTAATAAATCTATGTAAACCTATATAAAACTCTATAGAACTATATAAAACTATTTAAAACTATATAAAACTATATAAACCTATATAAAACGAATAAAACTATATAAAATTATATAAAACTATATAAAACTATATAAAACTATACAAAACTAACAAAACTATATAAACCTATATAAAACTCTATAGAACTATATAAAACTATTTAAAACTATATAAAACTCTATAAACCTATATAAAACTATATAAAACTATATAAAACTATATAAAACTATATAAAACTATATAAACCTATATAAAACTCTATAAAACTGTATAAAACTAACAAAACTATATAAAACTCTATAAAACTCTATAAAACTATATAAAACTATATAGAACTATATAAAACTATATAGAACTATATAAAACTATATAAAACTATATAAAACAATATAAAACTATATAACCCTATATAAAACAACAAAACTATATAAACCTATATAAATCTATATAAAACTATATAAAACTATATAAAACTCTATAGAACTATATAAAACTATTTAAAACTATATAAAACTATATAAACCTATATAAAACTATATAAAACTATATAAAACTATATAAAACTATATAAAACTATATAATACTATATAAACCTATATAAAACTCTATGAAACTATATAAAACTAACAAAGCTATGTAAACCTATATAAAACTCTATAGAACTATATAAAACTATGTAAAACTATATAAAACTATATAAAACTATATAGAACTAGGTAAAAGTAATAAAACTATATAAAACTATATAGTACTATATAAAACTATATAAAACTATATAGTACTATATAAAACTATATAATACTATATAAAACTAACAAAACTATATAAAACTATATAAAAGTATATAAAACTAACAAAACTATATAAAACTATATAAACCTATATAATACTAATAAAACTATGTCAAACTGCATAGGGCCGAATAAAACTATGTAAAACTATAAAATTCTATACAAAACTATCAAAATTATATAAAACTATATAAAACTATATAAAACTAACAAAACTATATAAAACTATATAAAACTAACAAAACTATATGAAACTATACAAAACTATACAAAACTAACAAAACTATATACAACTATACAAAACTAACAAAACTATATAAAACTAAATAAAGCTATATAAAACTATATAAAACTATATAAAACTATATAAAACTATATAAAACTATATAAAACTATATAAAACTATATAAAACTATATAAAACTAACAAAACTATATAAAACTATTTAAAACTAACAAAACTATATAAAACTATATAAAACTATACAAAACTAACAAAACTATATAAAGCTATATAAAACTATATGAAACTAAGTAAAACTATATAAAACTATATAAAACTAACAAAACTATATAAACCTATATAAAACTCTATAGAACTATATAAAACTATATAAAACTATATAATACTATATAAACCTATATAAAACTCTATAAAACTATATAAAACTAACAAAGCTGTGTAAACCTATATAAAACTCTATAGAACTATATAAAACTATGTAAAACTATATAAAACTATATAAAACTATATAGAACTATATAAAAGTAATAAAACTATATAAAACTATATAGTACTATATAAAACTATATAGTACTATATAAAACTATATAGTACTATATAAAACTATATAATACTATATAAAACTAACAAAACTATATAAAACTATATAAAACTATATAAAACTAACAAAACTATATAAAACTATATAGAACTATATAAAACTATATAAAACTATATAAAACTAACAAAACTATATAAACCTATATAAAACTCTATAGAACTATATAAAACTATTTAAAACTATATAAAACTATATAAACCTATATAAAACGAATAAAACTATGTAAAATTATATAAAATTATATAAAACTATATAAAACTATATAGAACTATATAAAACTAAATAAAACTATGTAAAACTAACAAAACTATATAAACCCATACAAAACTGTATAGAACTATATAAAACTATATAATACTATATAATACTATATAAAACTATATAAAACTATATAAACCTATATAAAACTAATAAAACTATGTCAAACTGCATAGGGCCGAATAAAACTATGTAAAACTATAAAATTCTATTAAAACTATATAAAACGATATAAAACTATATAAAACTAACAAAACTATATAAACCTATATAAAACTCTATAGAACTATATAAAACTATATAAAACTATATAAAACTATATAAAACTATATAAAACTATATAGAACAATATAAAACTATGTCAAACTATATAAAACTAATAAAACTCTGCCAAACTACATAGGGCCAAATAAAACTATGTAAAACTATAACATTCTATACAAAACTATCAAAACTATATAAAACTATATAAAACTATATAAAACTAACAAAACTATATAAAACTATATAAAACTAACAAAACTATATAAAACTATATAAAACTAACAAAACTATATAAAACTATATAAAACTATACAAAACTAACAAAACTATATACAACTATACAAAACTAACAAAACTATATAAAACTATATAAAACTATATAAAACTATATAAAACTAACAAAACTATATAAAACTATTTAAAACTAACAAAACGATATAAAACTATATAAAACTATACAAAACTAACAAAACTATATAAAGCTATATAGAACTCTACAAAATTAACAAAACTATATAAAACTATATAAAACTATATAAAACTAACAAAACTATATAAAACTATATAAAACTAAATAAAACTATATAAAACTATATAAACCTATATAAAACTATATAAAACTAACAAAACTATACAAACCCATATAAAACTCTATAGAACTATATAAAACTATATAAAACTATATAAAACTATATAAAACTATATAAAACTATATAAAACTATATAAAACTATATAAAACAATATAAAACTATATAAAACTATATAAAACTATAAAAAACTATATAAAACTATATAAAACTCTATAGAACTATATAAAACTATATAAAACTAACAAAACTATATAAAACTATATAAAACTCTATAAAACTATATAAAACTATATAAAACTATATAAAATTATATTAAACTATATGAAACTATATAAAACTATATATAGCGATATAAAAGTATATAAAACTAACAAAACTATATAACCCTACATAAAACTCTATAGAACTATATAAAACTATATAAAACTATATAAAACTATATTAAACTATATAAACCTATATAAAACTCTATAAAACTATATAAAACTAACAAAACTATATAAAACTAACAAAACTATATAAAACTATATAAAACTATATGAAACTAAGTAAAACTATATAAAACTATATAAAACTAACAAAACTATATAAACCTATATAAAACTCTATAGAACTATATAAAACTATTTAAAACTATATAAAACTATATAAACCTATATAAAACTATATAAAACAATATAAAACTATATAAAACTATATAATAATATATAAACCTGTATAAAACTCTATAAGACTATATAAAACTAACAAAGCTGTGTAAACCTATATAAAACTCTATAGAACTATATAAAACTATGTAAAACTATATAAAACTATATAAAACTATATAGAACTATATAAAAGTAATAAAACTATATAAAACTATATAGTACTATATAAAACTATATTGTACTATATAAAACTATATAGTACTAATATAAAACTATATTAACTATATAAACCTATATAAAACTCTATAAAACTATATAAAACTAACAAAACTATATAAAACTATATAAAACTATATAAAACTATATAAAACTATATAAAACTAACAAAACTATATAAACCTATATAAAACTCTATAGCACTATATAAAACTATTTAAAACTATATAAAACTATATAAACCTATATAAAACTAACAAAACTATATAAAACTATATAAAACTAACAAAACTATATAAAACTATTCAAAACTATACAAAACTAACAAAACTATTTACAACTATACAAAACTAACAAAACAATATAAAACTAAATAAAAGTATATAAAACTATATAAAACTATATAAAACTATATAAAACTATATAAAACTATATAAAACTATATAAAACTATATAAAACTATATAAAACTATATAAAACTAACAAAACTATATAAAACTATTTAAAACTAACAAAACCATATAAAACTATATAAAACTATACAAAACTAACAAAACTATATAAAGCTATATAAAACTATATGAAACTAAGTAAAACTATATAAAACTATATAAAACTAACAAAACTATATAAACCTATATAAAACTCTATAGAACTATATAAAACTATTTAAAACTATATAAAACTATATAAACCTATATAAAACTATATAAAACTATATAAAACTATATAAAACTATATAATACTATATAAACCTATATAAAACTCTATAAAACTATATAAAACTAACAAAGCTGTGTAAACCTATATAAAACTCTATAGAACTATATAAAACTATGTAAAACTATATAAAACTATATAAAACTATATAGAACTATATAAAAGTAATAAAACTATATAAAACTATATAGTACTATATAAAACTACATAGTACTATATAAAACTATATAGTACTATATAAAACTATATAGTACTATATAAAACTATATAAAACTATATAGTACTATATAAAACTATATAATACTATATAAAACTAACAAAACTATATAAAACTATATAAAACTATATAAAACTAACAAAACTATATAAAACTATATAGAACTATATAAAACTATATAAAACTATATAAAACTAACAAAACTATATAAACCTATATAAAACTCTATAGAACTATATAAAACTATATAAAACTATATAAAACTATATAAAACTATATAAAACTATATAAAACTATATAACACTAACAAAACTATATAAAACTATATAAAACTAACAAGACTATATAAAACTATATAAAACTATACAAAACTAACAAAACTATATACAACTATACAAAACTAACAAAACTATATAATACTATATAAAACTATATAAAACTATATAAAACTAACAAAACTATATAAAACTATTTAAAACTAACAAAACTATATAAAACTATATAAAACTATACAAAACTAACAAAACTATATAAAGCTATATAGAACTCTACAAAATTAACAAAACTATATAAAACTATATAAAACTATATAAAACTAACAAAACTATATAAAACTATATAAAACTAAATAAAACTATATAAAACTATATAAACCTATATAAAACTATATAAAACTAACAAAACTATACAAACCCATATAAAACTCTATAGAACTATATAAAACTATATAAAACTATATAAAAGTATATAAAACTATATAAAACTATATAAAACTATATAAAACTATATAAAACTATATAAAACTATATAAAACTATATAAAACTATATAAAACTATAAAAAACTATATAAAACTATATAAAACTCTATAGAACTATATAAAACTATATAAAACTAACAAAACTATATAAAACTATATAAAACTCTATAAAACTATATAAAACTATATAAAACTATATAAAACTATATAAAATTATATTAAACTATATGAAACTATATAAAACTATATAAAGCGATATAAAAGTATATAAAACTAACAAAACTATATAACCCTACATAAAACTCTATAGAACTATATAAAACTATATAAAACTATATAAAACTATATAAAACTATATAAAACTATATAAAACTATATAGAACAATATAAAACTATGTCAAACTATATAAAACTAATAAAACTCTGCCAAACTACATAGGGCCAAATAAAACTATGTAAAACTATAAAATTCTATACAAAACTATCAAAACTATATAAAACTATATAAAACTATATAAAACTAACAAAACTATATAAAACTATATAAAACTATACAAAACTGACAAAACTATATACAACTATACAAAACTAACAAAACTATATAAAACTATATAAAACTATATAAAACTATATAAAACTAACAAAACTATATAAAACTATTTAAAACTAACAAAACTATATAAAACTATATAAAACTATACAAAACTAACAAAACTATATAAAGCTATATAGAACTATACAAAATTAACAAAACTATATAAAACTATATAAAACTATATAAAACTATATAAAACTAACAAAACTGTATAAAACTATATAAAACTAAATAAAACTATATAAAACTATATAAACCTATATATAACTATATAAAACTAACAAAACTATACAAACCCATATAAAACTCTATAGAACTATATAAAACTATATAAAACTATATAAAACTATATAAAACTATATAAAACTATATAAAACTATATAAAACTATATACAACTATATAAAACTATATAAAACTATATAAAACTATATAAAATTATAAAAAACTATATAAAACTATATAAAACTCTATAGAACTATATAAATCTATATAAAACTAACAAAACTATATAAAACTATATAAAACTATATAAAACTATATTAAACTATATAAACCTATATAAAACTCTATAAAACTATATAAAACCAACAAAACTGTATAAAACTAACAAAACTATATAAACCTATATAAAACTCTGTAGAACTATATAAAACTATTTAAAACTATATAAAACTATATAAACCTATATAAAACTATATAAAACTATATAAAACTATATAAAACTATATAATACTATATAAACCTATATAAAACTCTATAAAACTATATAAAACTAACAAAGCTGTGTAAACCTATATAAAACTCTATAGAACTACATAAAACTATGTAAAACTATATAAAACTATATAAAACTATATAGAACTATATAAAACTATATAGTACTATATAAAACTATATAGTACTATATATGACTATATAGTACTATATAAAACTACATAGTACTATATAAAACTATATAGTACTATATAAAACTATATAGTACTATATAAAACTATATAAAACTATATAGTACTATATAAAACTATATAGTACTATATAAAACTATATAAAACTATATAGTACTATATAAAACTATATAATACTATATAAAACTAACAAAACTATATAAAACTATATAGAACTATATAAAACTAAATAAAACTATATAAAACTAACAAAACTATATAAACCTAAACAAAACTGTATAGAACTATATAAAACTATATAAAACTATATAATACTATATAAAACTATATAAAACTATATAAACCTATATAAAACTAATAAAACTATGTCAAACTGCATAGGGCCGAATAAAACTATGTAAAACTATGAAATCCTATTAAAACTATATAAAACGATATAAAATTATATAAAATTAACAAAACTATATAAACCTATATAAAACTCTATAGAACTATATAAAACTATATAAAACTATATCAAACTATATAAAACTATATAAAACTATATAGAACAATATAAAACTGTGTCAAACTATATAAAACTAATAAAACTCAGCCAAACTACATAGGGCCAAATAAAACTATGTAAAACTATAAAATTCTATACAAAACTATCAAAACTATATAAAACTATATAAAACTATATAAAACTAACAAAACTATATAAAACTATATAAAACTAACAAAACTATATAAAACTATATAAAACTATACAAAACTAACAAAACTATATACAACTATACAAAACTAACAAAACTATATAAAACTATATAAAACTATATAAACCTATATAAAACTCTATAGAACTATATAAAACTATATAAAACTATATAAAACTATATAAAACTATATAAAACTAACAAAACTATATAAAACTATATAAAACTATATAAAACTCTATAAAACTATATAAAACTATATAAAACTGTATAAAACCATATAAAACTATATAAAACTATCAAAACTATATAAAACTATATAAAACTCTATAAAACTGTATAAAACTATATAAAAGTATATAAAACTATATAATACTAACAAAACTATATAACGCTATATAAAACTCTATAAAACTATATAAAACTATATAAAACTATATAAAACTATATAAAACTATATAAAACTATATAAAACTAACAAAATTATATAAAACTGTATAAAACTATATAAAACTAACAAAACTATATAAACCTATATAAAACTATATAAAACAATATAAAACTATATAAAACTATATAAAACTATATAAAACTATATAAAATTATATAAAACTATATAAAACTATATAAAACTAACAAAATTATATAAAACTGTATAAAACTATATAAAACTAACAAAACTATATAAACCTATATAAAACTATATAAAACTATATAAAACTATATAAAACTGTATAAAACTATATAAAACTATACAAAGCTATATAAAACTAACAAAACTATATAAAGCTATATAAAACTCTATAAAACTATATAAAATTATATAAAACTATACAGAACTATATAAAACTATATAAAACTATATAAAACTATATAAACCTATATAAAACTCTATAAAATTATATAAAAAAATATAAAACTAAGAAAACTATATAAACCTATGTAAAAGTCTATAGAACTATATAAAACTATTTAAAGCTATATAAAACTATATAAACCTATATAACACTCTATAGAACTATATAAAACTATATAAGACTATATAAAACTATATAAAAGTATATGAAACTAGTAAAACGATATAAACCTATATAAAACTCTATAGAACTATATAAAACTATATAAAACTATATAAAACTATATAAAACTATCTAAAACTATATAAAACTATACAAACCTATATAAAACTCTATAGAACTATATAAAACTATATAAAACTATATAAAACTATATGAAACTAACAAAACTATATAAAACTATATAAAACTCTATAAAACTCTATAAAACTATATAAAACTATATAAAACTATTTAAAACCATATAAAACTATATAAAACTACCAAAACTATATAAAACTATATAAAACTCTATAAAACTATATAAAACTATATAAAAGTATATAAAACTATATAATACTAACAAAACTATATAAAGCTATATAAAACTCTATAAAACTATATAAAACTATATAAAACTATATAAAACTATATAAAACTATATAAAACTATATAAAACTATATAAAACTAACAAAATTATATAAAACTGTATAAAACTATATAAAACTAACAAAACTATATAAACCTATATAAAACTATATAAAACTATATAAAACTATATAAAACTAACAAAACTATATAAAACTATATAAAACTATACAAAACTAACAAAACTATATACAACTATACAAAACTAACAAAACTATATAAAACTATTTAAAACTATATAAAACTATATAAAACTAACAAAACTATATAAAACTATTTAAAACTAACAAAACCATATAAAGCTATATAAAACTATACAAAACTAACAAAACTATATAAAGCTATATAGAACTATACAAAATTAACAAAACTATATAAAACTATATAAAACTATATAAAACTAACAAAACTATATAAAACTATACAAAACTAAATAAAACTATATAAAACTATATAAACCTATATAAAACTATATAAAACTAACAAAACTATACAAACCCATATAAAACTCTATAGAACTATATAAAACTATATAAAACTATATAAAACTATATAAAACTATATAAAACTATATAAAACTATATAAAACTATATAAAACTATAAAAAACTATATAAAACTATATAAAACTCTATAGAACTATATAAAACTATATAAAACTAACAAAACTATATAAAACTATATAAAACTCTATAAAACTATATAAAACTATATAAAACTATATAAAATTATATTAAACTATATGAAACTATATAAAACTATATAAAGCGATATAAAAGTATATAAAACTAACAAAACTATATAACCCTACATAAAACTCTATAGAACTATATAAAACTATATAAAACTATATAAAACTACATTAACTATATAAACCTATATAAAACTCTATAAAACTATATAAAACTAACAAAACTATATAAAACTATATAAAACTATATGAAACTAAGTAAAACTATATAAAACTATATAAAACTAACAAAACTATATAAACCTGTATAAAACTCTATAGAACTATATAAAACTATTTAAAACTATATAAAACTATATAAACCTATATAAAACTATATAAAACTATATAAAACTATATAAAACTATATAAAACTATATAATACTATATAAACCTATATAAAACTCTACAAAACTATATAAAACTAACAAAGCTGTGTAAACCTATATAAAACTCTATAGAACTATATAAAACTATGTAAAACTATATAACACTATATAAAACTATATAGAACTATATAAAAGTAATAAAACTATATAAAACTATATAGTACTATATAAAACTATATAAAACTATATAGTACTATATAAAACTATATAATACTATATAAACCTAACAAAACTATATAAAACTATATAAAACTATATAAAACTAACAAAACTATATAAAACTATATAGAACTATATAAAACTATATAAAACTATATAAAACTATATAAAACTAACAAAACTATATAAACCTATACAAAACTGTATAGAACTATATAAAACTATATAAAACTATATAAAACTAACAAAACTATATAAAACTATATAGAACTATATAAAACTATATAAAACTATATAAAACTAACAAAACTATATAAACCTATACAAAACTGTATAGAACTATATAAAACTATATAAAACTATATAATACTATATAAAACTATATAAAACTATATAAACCTATATAAAACTAATAAAACTATGTCAAACTGCATAGGGCAGAATAAAACTATGTAAAACTATAAAATTCTATTAAAACTATGTCAAACTGCATAGGACCGAATAAAACTATGTAAAACTATAAAATTCTATTAAAACTATATAAAACTATATAAAACTATATAAAACTATATAAAACTAACGAAACTATATAAAACTCTATAAAACTAAAAAAACTATATAAAACTCTATAAAACTCCATAAAACTATATAAAACGATATAAAACTACATAAAACTATATAGAACCATATAAAACTATGTCAAACTATATAAAACTAATAAAACTATGTCGAACTACATAGGGCCAAATAAAACTATGTAAAACTACATAAAACTATATAAAAGTATATAAAACTATATAAAACTATATAAAACTATATATAACTATATAAAACGAATAAAACTATATAAAATTATATAAAACTATATAAAACTATATAAAACTAACAAAACTATATAAAACTATATAGAACTATATAAAACTATATAAAACTATATAAACCTATATAAAACTCTATAGAACTATATAAAACTATATAAAACTATATAAAACTATATAAAACTATATAAAACTAACAAAACTATATAAAACTATATAAAACTATATAAAACTCTATAAAACTATATAAAACTATATAAAACTGTATAAAACCATATAAAACTATATAAAACTATCAAAACTATATAAAACTATATAAAACTCTATAAAACTATATAAAACTATATAAAAGTATATAAAACTATATAATACTAACAAAACTATATAAAGCTATATAAAACTCTATAAAACTATATAAAACTATATAAAACTATATAAAACTCTATAAAACTATATAAAACTATATAAAACTATATAAAACTATATAAAACTATATAAAACTAACAAAATTATATAAAACTGTATAAAACTATATAAAACTAACAAAACTATATAAACCTATATAAAACTATATAAAACTATATAAAACTATATAAAACTATATAAAACTATATAAAACTATATAAAACTATACAAAACTCTATCAAACTATACAAAACTATATAAAACTAACAAAACTACATTAACCTATACAAAACTCTATAGAACTATATAAAACTATATAAAACTATATAAAACAATATGAAACTATATAAAACTATATAAAACTATATAAAACTATATAAAACCTATATAACTATATAAAACTATATAAAACTATATAAAACTATATAAAACCTATATAACTATATAAAACTATATAAAACTATATAAAACCTATATAACTATATAAAACTATATAAAACTATATAAAACTATATAAAACTATATAAAACTATATAAAACTATATAAAACTATATAAAACTATATAAAAGTATATAAAACTATATGAAACTAACAAAACTATATAAAACTATATAAAACTCTATAAAACTCTATAAAACTATATAAAACTATATAAAACTATTTAAAACCATATAAAACTATATAAAACTACCAAAACTACCAAAACTATATAAAACTATATAAAACTCTATAAAACTATATAAAACTATATAAAAGTATATAAAACTATATAATACTAACAAAACTATATAAAGCTATATAAAACTCTATAAAACTATATAAAACTATATAAAACTAACAAAACTATATAAAACTATACAAAACTAAATAAAACTATATAAAACTATATAAACCTATATAAAACTATATAAAACTAACAAAACTATACAAACCCATATAAAACTCTATAGAACTATATAAAACTATATAAAACTATATAAAACTATATAAAACTATATAAAACTATATAAAACTATATAAAACTATATAAAACTATATAAAACTATAAAAAACTATATAAAACTATATAAAACTCTATAGAACTATATAAAACTATATAAAACTAACAAAACTATATAAAACTATATAAAACTCTATGAAACTATATAAAACTATATAAAACTATATAAAATTATATTAAACTATATGAAACTATATAAAACTATATAAAGCGATATAAAAGTATATAAAACTAACAAAACTATATAACCCTACATAAAACTCTATAGAACTATATAAAACTATATAAAACTATATAAAACTACATTAACTATATAAACCTATATAAAACTCTATAAAACTATATAAAACTAACAAAACTATATAAAACTATATAAAACTATATAAAACTATATGAATCTAAGTAAAACTATATAAAACTATATAAAACTAACAAAACTATATAAACCTGTATAAAACTCTATAGAACTATATAAAACTATTTAAAACTATATAAAACTATATAAACCTATATAAAACTATATAAAACTATATAAAACTATATAAAACTATATAATACTATATAAACCTATATAAAACTCTACAAAACTATATAAAACTAACAAAGCTGTGTAAACCTATATAAAACTCTATAGAACTATATAAAACTATGTAAAACTATATAACACTATATAAAACTATATAGAACTATATAAAAGTAATAAAACTATATAAAACTATATAGTACTATATAAAACTATATAAAACTATACAGTACTTTATAAAACTATATAATACTATATAAAACTAACAAAACTATATAAAACTATATAAAACTATATAAAACTAACAAAACTATATAAAACTATATAGAACTATATAAAACTATATAAAACTATATAAAACTAACAAAACTATATAAACCTATACAAAACTGTATAGAACTATATAAAACTATATAAAACTATATAATACTATATAAAACTATATAAAACTATATAAACCTATATAAAACTAATAAAACTATGTCAAACTGCATAGGGCCGAATAAAACTATGTAAAACTATAAAATTCTATTAAAACTATGTCAAACTGCATAGGGCCGAATAAAACTATGTAAAACTATAAAATTCTATTAAAACTATAGAAAACTATATAAAACTATATAATACTATATAAAACTATATAAAACTATATAAACCTATATAAAACTAATAAAACTATGTCAAACTGCATAGGGCCGAATAAAACTATGTAAAACTATAAAATTCTATTAAAACTATGTCAAACTGCATAGGGCCGAATAAAACTATGTAAAACTATAAAATTCTATTAAAACTATATAAAACTATATAAAACTATATAAAACTATATAAAACTAACGAAACTATATAAAACTCTATAAAACTCCATAAAACTATATAAAACTATATAAAACTACATAAAACTATATAGAACCATATAAAACTATGTCAAACTATATAAAACTAATAAAACTATGTCGAACTACATAGGGCCAAATAAAACTATGTAAAACTACATAAAACTATATAAAAGTATATAAAACTATATAAAACTATATATAACTATATAAAACGAATAAAACTATATAAAATTATATAAAACTATATAAAACTATATAAAACTAACAAAACTATATAAAACTATATATAACTATATAAAACGAATAAAACTATATAAAATTATATAAAACTATATAAAACTATATAAAACTATATAATACTATATAAAACTATATAAAACTATATAAACCTATATAAAACTAATACAACTATGTCAAACTGCATAGGGCCGAATAAAACTATGTAAAACTATAAAATTCTATTAAAACTATGTCAAACTGCATAGGGCCGAATAAAACTATGTAAAACTATAAAATTCTATTAAAACTATAGAAAACTATATAAAACTATATAATACTATATAAAACTATATAAAACTATATAAACCTATATAAAACTAATAAAACTATGTCAAACTGCATAGGGCCGAATAAAACTATGTAAAACTATAAAATTCTATTAAAACTATGTCAAACTGCATAGGGCCGAATAAAACTATGTAAAACTATAAAATTCTATTAAAACTATATAAAACTATATAAAACTATATAAAACTATATAAAACTAACGAAACTATATAAAACTCTATAAAACTCCATAAAACTATATAAAACTATATAAAACTACATAAAACTATATAGAACCATATAAAACTATGTCAAACTATATAAAACTAATAAAACTATGTGGAACTACATAGGGCCAAATAAAACTATGTAAAACTACATAAAACTATATAAAAGTATATAAAACTATATAAAACTATATATAACTATATAAAACGAATAAAACTATATAAAATTATATAAAACTATATAAAACTATATAAAACTAACAAAACTATATAAAACTATATATAACTATATAAAACGAATAAAACTATATAAAATTATATAAAACTATATAAAACTATATAAAACTAACAAAACT
This sequence comes from Nomia melanderi, assembly GCF_051020985.1. Classification (NCBI taxonomy): domain Eukaryota; kingdom Metazoa; phylum Arthropoda; class Insecta; order Hymenoptera; family Halictidae; genus Nomia; species Nomia melanderi. Next base: position 1,508 of record NW_027475632.1, on the reverse strand, counting down.
ATATAAAACTATATAGAGCTATATAAAACTATATAAAACTATATAAACCTATATAAAACTCTATAGAACTATATAAAACTATATAAAACTATATAAAACTATATAAAACTATATAAAACTCTATAAAACTATATAAAACTATATAAAACTATATAAAACTATATAAAACTATATAAAACTAACAAAATTATATAAAACTGTATAAAACTAACAAAACTATATAAACCTATATAAAACTATATAAAACTATATAAAACTATATAAAACTATATAAAACTATATAAAACTATATAAAACTATATAAAACTATACAAAACTCTATCAAACTATACAAAACTATATAAAACTAACAAAACTACATAAACCTATACAAAACTCTATAGAACTATATAAAACTATATAAAACTATATATAACAATATGAAACTATATAAAACTATATAAAACTATATAAAACTATATAAAACCTATATAACTATATAAAACTATATAAAACTATATAAAACTATATAAAACCTATATAATTATATAAAACTATATAAAACTATATAAAACCTATATAACTATATAAAACTATATAAAACTATATAAAACTATATAAAACTATATAAAACTATATAAAACTATATAAAACTATATAAAACTATATAAAAGTATATAAAACTATATAATACTAACAAAACTATATAAAGCTATATAAAACTCTATAAGACTATACAAAACTATATAAAACTATATAAAACTATATAAAATTATATAAAACTATATAAAACTATATAAAACTAACAAAATTATATAAAACTGTATAAAACTATATAAAACTAACAAAACTATATAAACCTATATAAAACTATATAAAACTATATAAAACTATATAAAACTGTATAAAACTATATAAAACTATACAAAACTATATAAAACTAACAAAACTATATAAAGCTATATAAAACTCTATAAAACTATATAAAATTATATAAAACTATATAGAACTATATAAAACTATATAAAACTATATAAAACTATATAAACCTATATAAAACACTATAAAATTATATAAAAAAATATAAAACTAAGAAAACTATATAAACCTATGTAAAAGTCTATAGAACTATATAAAACTATTTAAAGCTATATAAAACTATATAAACCTATATAACACTCTATAGAACTATATAAAACTATATAAGACTATATAAAACTATATAAAAGTATATGAAACTAGTAAAACGATATAAACCTATATAAAACTCTATAGAACTATATAAAACTATATAAAACTATATAAAACTATATGAAACTAACAAAACTATATAAAACTATATAAAACTCTATAAAACTCTATAAAACTATATAAAACTATATAAAACTATTTAAAACCATATAAAACTATATAAAACTACCAAAACTATATAAAACTATATAAAACTCTATAAAACTATATAAAACTATATAAAAGTATATAAAACTATATAAAACTATATAAAACTATATAAAACTATAAAAAACTAT
>NW_027475631.1:0-37345 GCF_051020985.1 Nomia melanderi | reverse complement strand
AACTATATAAAATTAAGAAAACTATATAAAACTATATAAAACTATATAAAACTATATAAAAATATATAAAACTATTAAAACTATATAAAACTATATATAACTATATAAAACTAAGAAAACTATATAAAACTATATAAAACTATATAAGAATAATAAAAACTAACAAAACTATATAAAACTTTATAAAACTCTATAAAACAATATAAAACTATATAAAACTATATAAAACAATATAAAACTATTAAAACAATATAAAACTATATATAACTATATAAAACTAAGAAAACTATATAAAACTATATAAAACTATATAAAAATATATAAAACTAACAAAAATATATAAAACTTTATAAAACTCTATAAAACTATATAAAACTATATAAAACTACGTAAAACAATACAAAACTATCAAAACTATATAAAACTATACAAAACTATATAAAACACTATAAAACTATATAAAACTATATAAAACTATATAAAACTATATAAGGCTATATAAAGCTATATAAAACTATATAAAACTCTATAAAACTATATAAAAATGTTTAAAACTATATAAAACTATATAAAACTACATATATCTATATAAAACTATATAAAACTATATAAAACCATATAAACCTATATAAAACTATATAAAAATATATAAAACTAACAAAACTATATAAAACTTTATAAAACTATATAAAACTATATAAAACTTAGAAAACTATACAAAACTATATAAAGCTCTATAAAACAACATAAAACTATTTAAAAATATAAAACACTATAAAACTATATAAAACTATATAAAACTATGAAAACATATCAAAACTATATATACCTATGTAAAACTCTATAGAACTATATAAAACTATATAAAACTATATAAAACTATATAAAACTCTATAAAACTACATAAAACTATATAAAACTATATAAAACTATATAAAACTATATAAAAATATATAAAACTAACAAAACTATATAAAACTTTATAAAACTCTATAAAACTGTATAAAACTAAGAAAACTATATAAAACTATATAAAACTATATAAAACTATATCAAACTATATAAAACTATATAAAAAAATATAAAACTATTAAAACTATTTAAAACTATATAAAACTATATATAACTATATAAAACTAAGAAAACTATATAAAACTATATAAAACTATATAAAAATATATAAAACTAACAAAAATATATAAAACTTTATAAAACTCTATAAAACTATATAAAACTATATAAAACTACGTAAAACAATATAAAACTATCAAAACTATATAAAACTATACAAAACTATATAAAACTATATAAAACTATATAACACTATATAAAACTATATAAACCTATATAAAACTATATAAAAATATATAAAACTAACAAAACTATATCAAACCTTATAAAACTCTATAAAACTATATAAAACTATATAAAACTATATAAAGATCTATAAAACTATATAAAACTATATAAAACAATGAAAACATAACAAAACTATATAAACCTATGTAAAACTCTATAGAACTATATAAAACTATATAAAACTATATAAAACTATATAAAACTATATGAAACTCTATAAAACTATATAGAACTATCTAAAACTATGTAAAGAATATAAAACTATATAAAACTACATAAAACTATATAAAACTATATAAAACAATATCAAACTATCAAAATTATATAAAACTATATATAAATATATAAAACTATATCAAACTAAGAAAACTATATAAAACTATATAAAACAATATAAAACTATCAAAACTATATAAAACTATATGTAACTATATAAAACTATATAAAACTAAGAAAACTATATAAAACTATATAAAACTATATAAAACTATATAAAACATATAAAACTATATAAAACTATATGAAACTATATAAAACTATATAAACCTATATAAAACTATATAAAAATATATAAAACTAACAAAACTATATAAAACTTTATAAAACTATATAAAACTATATAAAACTAAGAAAACTATACAAAACTATATAAAACTCTATAAAACTATATAAAAATGTTTACAACTATATAAAACTATATAAAACTATATAAAGATCTATAAAACTATATAAAACTATATAAAACTATGAAAACATAACAAAACTATATAAACCTATGTAAAACTCTATAGAACTATATAAAACTATATAAAACTCTATAAAACAATATAAAACTAACAAAACTATATAAAACAATATAAAACTGATGAAACTATATAAAACTATATGAAACTCTATAAAACTATATAGAACTATATAAAACTATGTAAATAATATAAAACTATATAAAACTACATAAAACTATATAAAACTATATAAAACTAAGAAAACTATACAAAACTACATAAAACTCTATAAAACTATATAAAAATGTTTAAAACTATATAAAACTATATAAAACTATATAAAACTATATAAAACTATATAAAACTATGTAAAACTTTATGAAACAATATAAAACTAAGAACACTATATAAAACTATATAAAACCTTATAAAATTAATAAAACTATATAAAACTATTTAAAACTAAGAAAACTATATAAAACTATATAAAACTATATAAATCTATATAAAACTATATAAAACTATATAAAACTATATAAAACTCTATAAAACTATATAAAAATGTTTAAAACTATATAAAACTATATAAAACTATATAAAACTATATAAAACAATATAAAACTATCAGAATTATATAAAACTATATATAAATATATAAAACTATATAAAACTTTATGAAACTATATAAAACTAAGAAAACTATATAAAACTATATAAAACTATATAAAACCTTATAAAAGTAATAAAACTATATAAAACAATTTAAAACGAAGAAAACTATATAAAACTATATAAAACTATATAAAACTGTATAAAGCTACATAAAACTATATAAAACTCTATAAAACTATATAAAAATGTTTAAAACTATATAAAACTATATAAAACTACATATATCAATATAAAACTATATAAATCATATAAAACTATATAAAACTATATAAGACTCTATGAAACTATATAAAACTAATAAAACCATATAAAACTATTTAAAACTAATAAAACTATATCAAACGATTTAAAACTATATAACACTATATAAAACTATATAAAGCTATATAAAACAATATAAAACTATATAAAACTATATAAAACAATATAAAACTATTAAAACTATATAAAACTATATATAACTATATAAAACTAAGAAAACTATATAAAACTATATAAAACTATATAAAAATATATAAAACTAACAAAAATATATAAAACTTTATAAAACTCTATAAAACTATATAAAACTATATAAAACTACGTAAAACAATACAAAACTATCAAAACTACATAAAACTATACAAAACTATATAAAACACTATAAAACTACATAAAAAAGTTTAAAACTATATAAAACTATATAAAACTATATAAAACTATATAAAACTATATAAAACTATATAAAACAATATAAAACTATCAAAACTATATAAAACTGTATATAGTCATACAAACCGATATAAAACTAAGAAAACTATATATAACTATATAAAACTATATGAAACTATATAAAACTAAGAAAACTATATAAAATTATATGAAACTTTATGAAACTATATAAAACTAAGAAAACTATATAAAACTATATAAAACCTTATAAAAGTAATAAAACTATATAAAACTATTTAAAACTAAGAAAACTATATAAAACTATATAAAACTATATAAAACTATATAAAACTATATAAAACTATATAAAACTATATAAAACTCTATAAAACTATATAAAAATGTTTAAAACTATATAAAACTATATAAAACTACATATATCTATATAAAACTATATAAAACTATATAAAACTATATAAAACTAAGAAAACAATATAAAACTATATAAAACTACATAAAACTATATAAAGCTATATAAAACTATAAAAAACAATTTAAAACTATCAAAACTATATAAAACTATATATAAATATATAAAACTATATAAAACTAAGAAAACTATATAAAAGTATATATAACTTTATAAAAATAAATAAAACTAACAAAACTATATAAAACTATATAAAACTATATAAAACAATATAAAACTATCAAAACTATATAAAACTATATATAACTATATAAAACTATATAAAACTAAGAAAAATATATAAAACTATATAAAACTATATAAAACTATATAAAAATATATAAAACTCACAAAACTATATAAAACTATATAAAACTTTATAAAACTCTATGAAACTATATAAAACGATATAAATCTATATAAAGCTCTATAAAACTATGTAAAACTACATAAATCTATATAAAACTATATAAAACTAAATAAAACTAAATAAAACTATATAAAACTAAGAAAACTTTATAAAACTATATAAAACAATATAAAACTATCAAAACTATATAAAACTATATATAACTATATAAAACTATATGAAACTATATAAAACTAAGAAAACTATATAAAACTATATAAAACTAAGAAAAATATATAAAACTATATAAAACTATATAAAACTATATAAAAATATATAAAACTCACAAAACTATATAAAACTATATAAAACTTTATAAAACTCTATGAAACTATATAAAACGATATAAATCTATATAAAGCTCTATAAAACTATGTAAAACTACATAAATCTATATAAAACTATATAAAACTAAATAAAACTAAATAAAACTATATAAAACTAAGAAGAGTTTATAAAACTATATAAAACAATATAAAACTATCAAAACTATATAAAACTATATATAACTATATAAAACTATATGAAACTATATAAAACTAAGAAAACTATATAAAACTATATAAAACAATATAAATCTATTAAAACTATATAAAACTATATATAACTATATAAAACTATATAAAATTAAGAAAACTATGTAAAACTATATAAAACTATATAAGAATATATAAAACTAACAAAACTATATAAAACTTTATAAAACTCTATAAAACAATATAAAACTATATAAAACTATATAAAGCTCTATAAAACTATATAAAACTACATAAATCTATATAAAACTAATAAAACTATATAAAACTAATAAAACTTATAAAACTATATAAATCTATATAAAATTATATAAAACGATTTAAAACTAATAAAACTATATAAAACTATATAACACTATATAAAACTATATAACACTATATAAAACATATAAAACTATATAAAACTATATAAAACTATATAAAACTATATATCACTATATAAAACTATATAAACCTATATAAAACTATACAAAAATATATAAAACTAACAAAACTATATAAAACTTTATAAAACTCTATAAAACTATATAAAACTATATAAAACTATATAAAGATCTATAAAGCTATATAAAACTATATAAAACAATATAAAACTATCAAAACTATATAAAACTATATATAAATATATAAAACTATATAAAACTAAGAAAACTATATAAAAGTATATAAAACTATATAAAAATAAATAAAACTAACAAAACTATATAAAACTATATAAAACTATATAAAACAATATAAAACTATCAAACTATATAAAACTATATGTAACTATATAAAACTATATAAAACTAAGAAAACTATATAAAACTATATAAAACTATATAAAACTATATAAAACTATATAAAACTATATAAAACATATAAAACTATATAAAACTATATGAAACTATATAAAACTATATAAACCTATATAAAACTATATAAAAATATATAAAACTAACAAAACTATATAAAACTTTATAAAACTATATAAAACTATATAAAACTAAGAAAACTATACAAAACTATATAAAACTCTATAAAACTATATAAAAATGTTTACAACTATATAAAACTATATAAAACTATATAAAGATCTATAAAACTATATAAAACTATATAAAACTATGAATACATAACAAAACTATATAAACCTATGTAAAACTCTATAGAACTATATAAAACTATATAAAACTCTATAAAACTATATAAAACTAACAAAACTATATAAAACAATATAAAACTGATGAAACTATATAAAACTATATGAAACTCTATAAAACTATATAGAACTATATAAAACTATGTAAATAATATAAAACTATATAAAACTACATAAAACTATATAAAACTATATAAAACTAAGAAAACTATACAAAACTACATAAAACTCTATAAAACTATATAAAAATGTTTAAAACTATATAAAACTATATAAAACTATATAAAACTATATAAAACAATATAAAACTATCAGAATTATATAAAACTATATATAAATATATAAAACTATATCAAACTAAGAAAACTATTTAAAACTATATAAAACTCTATAAAACTATATAAAACTATATAAAACTATATAAAACTATATAAAACTATGTAAAACTTTATGAAACAATATAAAACTAAGAACACTATATAAAACTATATAAAACCTTATAAAATTAATAAAACTATATAAAACTATTTAAAACTAAGAAAACTATGTAAAACTATATAAAACTATATAAATCTATATAAAACTATATAAAACTATATAAAACTATATAAAACTCTATAAAACTATATAAAAATGTTTAAAACTATATAAAACTATATAAAACTATATAAAACTATATAAAACTATATAAAACAATATAAAACTATCAAAATTATATAAAACTATATATAAATATATAAAACTATATAAAACTTTATGAAACTATATAAAACTAAGAAAACTATATAAAACTATATAAAACTATATAAAACCTTATAAAAGTAATAAAACTATATAAAACAATTTAAAACGAAGAAAACTATATAAAACTATATAAAACTATATAAAACTATGTAAAACTATATAAAACTGTATAAAGCTACATAAAACTATATAAAACTCTATAAAACTATATAAAAATGTTTAAAACTATATAAAACTATATAAAACTACATATATCAATATAAAACTATATAAAACATATAAAACTATATAAAACTATATAAGACTCTATAAAACTATATAAAACTAATAAAACCATATAAAACTATTTAAAACTAATAAAACTATATCAAACGATTCAAAACTATATAACACTATATAAAACTATATAAAGCTATATAAAACAATATAAAACTATATAAAACTATATAAAACAATATGAAACTATTAAAACTATATAAAACTATATATAACTATATAAAACTAAGAAAACTATATAAAACTATATAAAACTATATAAAAATATATAAAACTAACAAAAATATATAAAACTTTATAAAACTCTATAAAACTATATAAAACTATATAAAACTACGTAAAACAATACAAAACTATCAAAACTACATAAAACTTTACAAAACTATATAAAACACTATAAAACTACATAAAAATGTTTAAAACTATATAAAACTATATAAAACTATATAAAACTATATAAAACTATATAAAACTATATAAAACAATATAAAACTATCAAAACTATATAAAACTATATATAGACATACAAACCGATATAAAACTAAGAAAACTATATATAACTATATAAAACTATATGAAACTATATAAAACTAAGAAAACTATATAAAATTATATAAAACTGTATAAAACTATATGAAACAATATAAATCTATTAAAACTATATAAAACTATATAAAACTACATAAAACTATATAAAAATATATAAAACTAACAAAACTATATAAAACTATATAAAACGCTATAAAACTATATAAAACTATATAAAACTATATAAAACTATATAAAACTATATAAAACTATATAAAACTTTATGAAACTATATAAAACTAAGAAAACTATATAAAACTATATAAAACCTTATAAAAGTAATAAAACTATATAAAACTATTTAAAACTAAGAAAACCATATAAAACTATATAATACTATATAAAACTATATAAAACTATATAAAACTATATAAAACTATATAAAACTCTATAAAACTATATAAAAATGTTTAAAACTATATAAAACTATATAAAACTACATATATCTATATAAAACTATATAAAACTATATAAAATTATATAAAACTAAGAAAACAATATAAAACTATATAAAACTACATAAAACTATATAAAGCTATATAAAACTATAAAAAACAATTTAAAACTATCAAAACTATATAAAACTATATATAAATATATAAAACTATATAAAACTAAGAAAACTATATAAAAGTATATATAACTATATAAAAATAAATAAAACTAACAAAACTATATAAAACTATATAAAACTATATAAAACAATATAAAACTATCAAAACTACATAAACCTATATAAAACTATATAAAAATATATAAAACTAACAAAACTATATAAAACTTTATAAAACTCTATAAAACTATATAAAACTATATAAAACTATATAATGATCTATAAAACTATATAAAACTATATAAAACTATGAAAACATAACAAAACTATATAAACCTATGTAAAACTCTATAGAACTATATAAAACTATATAAAACTATATAAAACTATGTAAACTCTATAAAACTATATAAAACTATATAAAACTAATAAAACTATATAAAACTATATGAAACTCTATAAAACTATATAGAACTATCTAAAACTATGTAAAGAATATAAAACTATATAAAACTACATAAAACTATATAAAACGATATAAAACTAAGAAAACTATACAAAACCATATAAAAATGTTTAAAACTATATAAAACTATATAAAACTATATAAAACTATATAAAGCAATATCAAACTATCAAAATTATATAAAACTATATATAAATATATAAAACTATATCAAACTAAGAAAACTATATAAAACTATATAAAACTATATAAAACTATATCAAACTATATAAAACTATATAAAAAAATATAAAACTATTAAAACTATTTAAAACTATATAAAACTATATATAACTATATAAAACTAAGAAAACTATATAAAACTATATAAAACTAGATAAAAATATATAAAACTAACAAAAATATATAAAACTTTATAAAACTCTATAAAACTATATAAAACTATATAAAACTACGTAAAACAATATAAAACTATCAAAACTATATAAAACTATACAAAACTATATAAAACTATATAAAACTATATAACACTATATAAAACTATATAAACCTATATAAAACTATATAAAAATATATAAAACTAACAAAACTATATAAAACTTTATAAAACTCTATAAAACTATAAAAAACTATATAAAACTATATAAAGATCTATAAAACTATATAAAACTATATAAAACAATGAAAACATAACAAAACTATATAAACCTATGTAAAACTCTATAGAACTATATAAAACTATATAAAACTATATGAAACTCTATAAAACTATATAGAACTATCTAAAACTATGTAAAGAATATAAAACTATATAAAACTACATAAAACTATATAAAACTATATAAAACAATATCAAACTATCAAAATTATATAAAACTATATATAAATATATAAAACTATATCAAACTAAGAAAACTATTTAAAACTATATAACACTCTATAAAACTATATAAAACATATAAAACTATATAAAACTATATAAAACTATATAAAGCTATATAAAACTATATAAAACAATATAAAACTATCAAAACTATGTAAAACTATATATAAATATATAAAACTATATAAAACTAAGAAAACTATATAAAAGTATATAAAACTATATAAAAATAAATAAAACTAACAAAACTATATAAAACTATATAAAACTCTATAAAACTACATAAAACTATATAAAACATATAAAACTATATAAAACTATATAAAACTATATAAAACTATATAAAACTATATAAAACATATAAAACTATATAAAACTATATAAAACTATATGATACTACATAAAACTATATAAACCTATGTAAAACTATATAAAAATATATAAAACTAACAAAACTATATAAAACTTTATAAAACTATATAAAACTATATAAAACTAAGAAAACTATACAAAACTATATAAAACTCTATAAAACTATATAAAAATGTTTACAACTATATAAAACTATATAAAACTATATAAAGATCTATAAAACTATATAAAACTATATAAAACTATGAAAACATAACAAAACTATATAAACCTATGTAAAACTCTATAGAATTATATAAAACTATATAGAACTCTATAAAACTATATAAAACTAACAAAACTATATAAAACAATATAAAACTGATGAAACTATATAAAACTATATGAAACTCTATAAAACTATATAGAACTATATAAAACTATGTAAATAATATAAAACTATATAAAACTACATAAAACTATATAAAACTATATAAAACTAAGAAAACTATACAAAACTACATAAAACTCTATAAAACTATATAAAAATGTTTAAAACTATATAAAACTATATAAAACTATATAAAACTATATAAAACAATATAAAACTATCAAAATTATATAAAACTATATATAAATATATAAAACTATATCAAACTAAGAAAACTATTTAAAACTATATAAAACTCTATAAAACTATATAAAACTATATAAAACTATATAAAACTATATAAAACTATGTAAAACTTTATGAAACAATATAAAACTAAGAACACTATATAAAACTATATAAAACCTTATAAAATTAATAAAACTATATAAAACTATTTAAAACTAAGAAAACTATATAAAACTATATAAAACTATATAAATCTATATAAAACTATATAAAACTATATAAAACTATATAAAACTCTATAAAACTATATAAAAATGTTTAAAACTATATAAAACTATATAAAACTATATAAAACTATATAAAACAATATAAAACTATCAAAATTATATAAAACTATATAAAACTTTATGAAACTATATAAAACTAAGAAAACTATATAAAACTATATAAAACCTTATAAAAGTAATAAAACTATATAAAACAATTTAAAACGAAGAAAACTATATAAAACTATATAAAACTATATAAAACTATATAAAACTATATAAAACTATATAAAACTGTATAAAGATGCATAAAACTATATAAAACTCTATAAAACTATATAAAAATGTTTAAAACTATATAAAACTATATAAAACTACATATATCAATATAAAACTATATAAAACATATAAAACTATATAAAACTATATAAGACTCTATAAAACTATATAAAACTAATAAAACCATATAAAACTATTTAAAACTAATAAAACTATATCAAACGATTTAAAACTATATAACACTATATAAAACTATATAAAGCTATATAAAACTATATAAAACTATATAAATCTATGTAAAACTATATAAAACTATATAAAACTATATAAAACTATATAAATCTATATAAAACTATATAAAACGATTTAAAACTAATAAAACTATATAATACTATAGAACACTATATAAAACTATAAAAAACTATAGAAAACTAACAAAACTATATAAAATTATATAAAACTATATAAAACTATATAAAACTATATAAAACATATAAAACTATACAAAACTATATAAAACTATATAAAACTATATAAAAATATATAAAACTAACAAAACTATATAAAACTATACAAAACTACATAAAACTATATAAAACTATATAAAACTATATAAAACTACAGAAAACTATATAAATCTGTATGAAACTGTATAAAATTGTATAAAACTAACAAAGCTATATAAATCTATATAAATCTATAAATCTAAATAAAACTATGTAATAGTATATAAAAATATATACAAAACTATAGAAAAATATATATAAAACTATATATAACTAATAAAATTATGTAAAATTATATAAAACTAGCAAAGCTATATAAAACTATATAAAACTATATAAAACTATGTGAAACTGTATAAAACCATATAAAACTAACAAAACTAATAAAAGTATATAAAGTTATTCAAAACTATACAAAACTGTATAAAACGATATCAATCTATATAAAACTACATAAAACTATATAAAACTATGCAAAACTATATAAAACTATATAAAACTATATAACACTATACAAAACTGTATAAAGCGATATCAATCTATATAAAACTACATAAAACTATATAAAACTATGCAAAAGTATATAAAACTACATAAAAGTGTATAAAACTATATTAAACAATATAAAAGTATATAAAAGTATATAAAACTATATAAAACTATATAAAACTATAAAAAATTACTTAAAACTATATAAAACTATATAAAACAATATAAAACTATATAGAACATTATAAAACTGTATAAAACTATATAAAACTGTATAAAACTATATAAAACCATATGAAACTATACAAAACTATATAAAACTACTAAAACTACTAAAACTATATAAAACTATGTAAAACTATATAAAACTATATAAATCTATATAAAAATATGTAAAACTATATAAAAGTATGTAAAACTAATAAAACTATATGAATCTATACAAAACTATATAAAACTACTAAAACTACTAAAACTATATAAAACTATGTAAAACTATATAAAACTATATAAATCTATATAAAAATATGTAAAACTATGTAAAAGTATGTAAAACTAATAAAACTATATGAATCTGTACAAAACTATATAAAACTATATAAAACTATGTCAAACTATATAAATCTATATACAACTATGTTAACCTATATAAAACAATGTATAACTATATAAAACAAATAAAGCTATATAAAACTACATAAAACCATATAAAACTATTCAAAACTATACAAAACTATTCAAGACAATATAAAACTATATAAAACTATATAAATCTATATAAAACTATGTTAACTTATATAAAACTATGTAAAACTATATGAAACAAATAAAAGTATATAAAGCTATGTAAAACTGTATAAAACTGTATAAAACTATATAAAACTATGTAAAACTATACAAAACTATATAAAGCTATATAAAACTATATAAAACTATATAATGCTATATAAAACTATATGAAGCTATATAAAACAATATAAAACTATATAAAACTATATAAAACAATATAAAACTGTATTAAACTATATAGAACGATATAAACTAATAAAACTATATAAAACTATATAAAACTATATAAAACTATATAATACTATATAAAACTAAGAAAACTATATAAAACTAATAAAAGTATATAAAACTATATAGTACTATATAAAACTATTTAAAACTATGTAAAAAGAACAAACCTATATAAAACTATATAAAACTATATAAAACTATATAAAACTAACAAAACTATATAAAACTATATAAAACTATATAACGCTAATAAAACTATATAAAACTATATAAAACTATACAAAACTAAGAAAACTATATAAAACTCTATAAAACTATGTAAAACTATATAGACCTATATAAAACTATATAAAACTAATAAATCTATATAAAACTATATAGTACAATATAAAACTATATAAAACTATATAATACTAACAAAACTATATAAAACTATATAAAACTATATAAAGCTCTATAAAACTATATAAAATTATATAAAACTCTATAAAACTATATAAAACTACATAAAACCAACAGAACTATATAAATCTATATAAAACTATATAAAACTATATAAAACCATATAAAACTAATAAAATTATATAAAACTATATAAAACTAACAAAACTATATAAAAGTAATAAAATTATATAAAACTATATAAAACTAACGAAACTATATAAAACCTTATAAAACTATGTAAAACTACAAAAAACTATAAAAAACTATATAAAACTATATAAAACTATATAAAACTATATAAAACTACATAAAACTACATAAATCTATGTAAAACTATGTAAAACTATATAAAACTATATAAAACTACATAAAACTATAGAAAACTATATAAAAATATTAAAATTATATAAAATTATATAAAACTGTATAAAAATAATAAAACTATATAAAATTATATAAAACTGTATAAAAATAATAAAACTATATAAAACTATGTAAAACAATATTAAACTATATAAAACTATGTGAAAATATATTAAACTATACAAATCTATATAAAACTATGTAATACTAATAAAACTATATAAAACTATACGGAACTATATAAGACTATATAAAACTATATAAACCTAGTAAAACTATATAAAATTATATGAAGCTATATAAAACTATATAAAGCTATATAAACCTATATAAAGCTATGTAAAACTATGTAAAACTATATGTAGCTATATACAACTATATAAAACTATATAAAACTATATAAAACTATATAAAACTATATAAAACTATATAAATCTACATGAACCTAAGGAAAACTAATAAAACTATAAAGGAATACATAAAACTATATAAAACTAAACAAAAATAATAAATCTATATAAAACTTTGTAAAACTATATAAAACTATACAAAACTATATAAAACTATATAAATCTATATAAAACTATGTAAACCTAATAAAACTATATGAAACTGAACAAAACTATATAAAACTATATAAAACTACATAAAACTATAGAAAGCTATATAAAAATATTAAAATTATATAAAATTATATAAAACTGTATAAAAATAATAAAACTATATAAAACTATGTAAAACTATATTAAACTATATAAAACTATGTGAAAATATATTAAACTATACAAATCTATATAAAACTATGTAATACTAATAAAACTATATAAAACTATACGGAACTATATAAGACTATATAAAACTATACAAACCTAGTAAAACGATATAAAATTATACGAAGCTATATAAAACTATATGAAGCTATATAAACCTATATAAAGCTATGTAAAACTATATAAAACTATATGAAACTATATACAACTATATAAATCTATGTAAAACTATATAAAACTATATAAAACTATATAAAACTGTATAAAACTAAATAAATCTTTATAAAGCTACGTAAAACTATATAAAACTATGTATAACTATGTAAAACTATTTAAATCTATATAGAACTATGTAAAACTATGTAAAACTATGTAAAACAACATAAAACAAACAAAACAAATAAAAATACATAAGACTATATAAAACTCTATAAAACTATACAAAACCAACAAAACTATATAAAACTATATAAAACTATATAATTCCATATAAAACAAATAAAACTATATAAAACTATGTAGTACTATATAATACTATATATAACTATATAAAACTAGCAAAACTATATAAAACTATATAAAACTCTATAAAACTATATAAAACTATATAAAACTAATAAAACTATATAAAACTAACAAAACTGTATTAAACTATATAAAACTCTATAAAACTATATAAAACCATATAAAACTATATAAAACCAACAAAACTATATAAAACTATATAAAACTATATAAAACTTAATAAAACTAACAAAACTATATAAAACTATATAAAACCATATAAAACTATATAAAACTATATAAAACAATATAAAACTATATAAAACATTATAAAACTGTATAAAACTATATAAAATTGTATAAAACTGTGTAAAAATAAATAAAAGTATATAAAACTATATAATACTATATAATACTATATAATACCATATAAAACTATATAAACCTCTATAAAACTCTAGAAAACTATATAAAACTATATAAAACTATATAAACCTAACAAAACTATATAAAACTATATAAAGCTATATAAAACTCTATAAAACTATATAAAATTATATAAAACCAACAAAACTATATAAAACTATATGAAACTCTATAAAACTATATAAAACTATATAAAACTCTATAAAACTATATAAAACTATATAAAACCAACAAAACAATATAAAACTATATAAAACTATATAAAACTTAATAAAACTAACAAAACTATATAAAACTATATAAAACCATATAAAACTATATAAAACTATATAAAACCAACAAAACTATATAAAACTATATAAAACTATATAAAACTTAATAAAACTAACAAAACTATATAAAACTATATAAAACCAT
This sequence comes from Nomia melanderi, assembly GCF_051020985.1. Taxonomy (NCBI): domain Eukaryota; kingdom Metazoa; phylum Arthropoda; class Insecta; order Hymenoptera; family Halictidae; genus Nomia; species Nomia melanderi. The sequence goes on along the minus strand of NW_027475631.1, from coordinate 21,419 downwards.
ATAAAACTATATAAAACAATACAAAACTATAGGAAACTCTACAAAAGTATATAACACTATATAAAACTATGTAAAACTAACAAAACTATATAAAACTATATAAAACCGTATAAAACTATATAAAACTATATAAAGCTATAATAAAACTAATGAAACTAGTAAAACTAAATAAAACCATATAAAACTGTATAAATCTACATAAAACTATTTAAAACTATATAAAACTATATAAAACTCTATAAAACTATTTAAAACTATATTAAACTCTATAAAACTATATAAAATTATATAAAACTATATAAAACTCTATAAAACCATATAAAACTGTATAAATCTATATAAAACTATATAAAACTATATAAAACAATATAAAACTATATAAAACATTGTAAAACTGTATAAAACTATAAAAAACTGTATAAAACTGTATAAAACTATATAAAGCTAAATAAAACTATATAAAGCTATATAAAACTATATAAAACTATATAAAACTAATAAAATTATATAAAACTATATAAAACTAACAAAACAATATAAAACCATATAAAACTATATAAAACTATATAAAACTAACAAAACTATATAAACCTATATAAAACTCTATAGAACTATATAAAACTATACAAAGCTATATAAAAATATATGGAACTAACAAAACTATATAAAACTATATAAAACTTTATAAGACTCTATAAAACTATATAAAACTATATAAAACTATATACAACTCTGTAAAACTATATAAAACTACTTAAAACTATATAAAAATATATAAAACTAAGAAAACTATATAAAACTATATAAAACGATATAAAACTAATAAAACTATATAAAACTGTATAAACCTATATAAAACTATATAAAACTATATAAAACTATATAAAACAATATAAAACTATATAAAACATTATAAAACTGTATAAAACTATATGAAATTGTATAAAACTGTGTAAAAATAAATAAAACTATATAAAACTATATAATACTATATAAAACTATATAATACCATATAAAACTATATAAAACTATATAAAACTAATAAAACTATATAAAACTATATAAAACTAATAAAACTATATAAAACTATATAAAACTATATAAAACTATATTCAACTATATAAAACTGTATAAAACTAATAAAACTATATAAAACTATATAAAACTATACAAAACTATATAAAACTAGCAAAACTATTAAAACTATTAAAACTATATAAAACTACATAAAACTATATAAAACTATATAAAACTATATAAAACTATAGAAAACTGTATAAAACTGGAAAACTATATAAAACTATTAAAACTAAATAAAACTATATAAGGCTATATAAAAGTATATAGAACTATATAAATCTATTTAAAACTTTATAAAACTATATAAACCAAGTAAAACTATATAAAATTGTATGAAGCTATAAAAAACTATATAAAATTATATAAAACTATATAAAACTAATTAAGATTATATAAAACTATATAAAACTATACAAAACTGTATAAAACTATATAAAACTATGTAAAACTATATAAAACTATATAAAACTATATAAAAATAATAAAATTGTATAAAACTATATAAAACTATACAAAACTGCATAAAACTACACAAAACTATATAAAACTATATAAAACTACATAAAAATATATAAAACTATATAAAATAATAAAACAATATGAAATTATATAAAACTATATAAAAATAATAAAACTATACAAAACTATATAACGCTAATAAAACTATATAAAACTATATAAAACTATACAAAAATAACAAAACTATATAAAACTACATAAAACTAACAAAACTATATAAAACTTTATAAAACTGTATAAAGCTATATAAAACTGTATAAAACTATATAAATCTATTTAAACGGTCTGAAACTGTGTAAAACTATATAAACTATGTAAAACTGTATAAAACTGTATAAAACTATATAAAACTATGTAAAACTATACAAAACTATATAAAGCTATATAAAACTATATAAAACTATATAATGCTATATAAAACTATATGAAGCTATATAAAACAATATAAAACTATATAAAACTATATAAAACAATATAAAACTGTATTAAACTATATAGAACGATATAAAACTAATAAAACTATATAAAACTATATAAAACTATATAAAACTATATAATACTATATAAAACTAATAAAACTATATAAAACTAATAAAAGTATATAAAACTATATAAAACTATATAAAACTATATAATACTATATAAAACTAAGAAAACTATATAAAACTAATAAAAGTATATAAAACTATATAGTACTATATAAAACTATTTAAAACTATGTAAAAAGAACAAACCTATATAAAACTATATAAAACTATATAAAACTATATAAAACTAACAAAACTATATAAAACTATATAAAACTATATAACGCTAATAAAACTATATAAAACTATATAAAACTATACAAAACTAAGAAAACTATATAAAACTCTATAAAACTATGTAAAACTATATAGACCTATATAAAACTATATAAAACTAATAAATCTATATAAAACTATATAGTACAATATAAAACTATATAAAACTATATAAAACTATGTAAAACTATATAAATCTATATACAACTATGTTAACCTATATAAAACAATGTAAAACTATATAAAAGAAATAAAGCTATATAAAACTTCATAAAAGTATATAAAACTATATAAAACTATATAATACTAACAAAATTATATAAAACTATATAAAACTATATAAAGCTCTATAAAACTATATAAAATTATATAAAACTCTATAAAACTATATAAAACTACATAAAACCAACAGAACTATATAAATCTATATAAAACTATATAAAACTATATAAAACCATATAAAACTAATAAAATTATATAAAACTATATAAAACTAACAAAACTATATAAAAGTAATAAAATTATATAAAACTATATAAAACTAACAAAACTATATAAAACCTTATAAAACTATGTAAAACTACAAAAAACTATAAAAAACTATATAAAACTATATAAAACTATATAAAACTACATAAAACTACATAAATCTATGTAAAACTATGTAAAACTATATAAAACTATATAAAACTACATAAAACTATAGAAAACTATATAAAAATATTAAAATTATATAAAATTATATAAAACTGTATAAAAATAATAAAACTATATAAAACTATGTAAAACAATATTAAACTATATAAAACTATGTGAAAATATATTAAACTATACAAATCTATATAAAACTATGTAATACTAATAAAACTATATAAAACTATACGGAACTATATAAGACTATATAAAACTATATAAACCTAGTAAAACTATATAAAATTATATGAAGCTATATAAAACTATATAAAGCTATATAAACCTATATAAAGCTATGTAAAACTATGTAAAACTATATGTAGCTATATACAACTATATAAAACTATATAAAACTATATAAAACTATATAAAACTATATAAAACTATATAAATCTACATGAACCTAAGGAAAACTAATAAAACTATAAAGGAATACATAAAACTATATAAAACTAAACAAAAATAATAAATCTATATAAAACTTTGTAAAACTATATAAAACTATACAAAACTATATAAAACTATATAAATCTATATAAAACTATGTAAACCTAATAAAACTATATGAAACTGAACAAAACTATATAAAACTATATAAAACTACATAAAACTATAGAAAGCTATATAAAAATATTAAAATTATATAAAATTATATAAAACTGTATAAAAATAATAAAACTATATAAAACTATGTAAAACTATATTAAACTATATAAAACTATGTGAAAATATATTAAACTATACAAATCTATATAAAACTATGTAATACTAATAAAACTATATAAAACTATACGGAACTATATAAGACTATATAAAACTATACAAACCTAGTAAAACGATATAAAATTATACGAAGCTATATAAAACTATATGAAGCTATATAAACCTATATAAAGCTATGTAAAACTATATAAAACTATATGAAACTATATACAACTATATAAATCTATGTAAAACTATATAAAACTATATAAAACTATATAAAACTGTATAAAACTAAATAAATCTTTATAAAGCTACGTAAAACTATATAAAACTATGTATAACTATGTAAAACTATTTAAATCTATATAGAACTATGTAAAACTATGTAAAACTATGTAAAACAACATAAAACAAACAAAACAAATAAAAATACATAAGACTATATAAAACTCTATAAAACTAAACAAAACCAACAAAACTATATAAAACTATATAAAACTATATAATTCCATATAAAACAAATAAAACTATATAAAACTATGTAGTACTATATAATACTATATATAACTATATAAAACTAGCAAAACTATATAAAACTATATAAAACTCTATAAAACTATATAAAACTATATAAAACTAATAAAACTATATAAAACTAACAAAACTGTATTAAACTATATAAAACTCTATAAAACTATATAAAACCATATAAAACTATATAAAACCAACAAAACTATATAAAGCTATATAAAACTATATAAAACTATATAAATCTATGTAAAACTATATAAAACTATATAAAACTATATAAAACTATATAAAACTATATAAATCTATATAAAACTATATAAAACGATTTAAAACTAATAAAACTATATAATACTATAGAACACTATATAAAACTATAAAAAACTATAGAAAACTAACAAAACTATATAAAATTATATAAAACTATATAAAACTATATAAAACTATATAAAACATATAAAACTATACAAAACTATATAAAACTATATAAAACTATATAAAAATATATAAAACTAACAAAACTATATAAAACTATACAAAACTACATAAAACTATATAAAACTATATAAAACTATATAAAACTACAGAAAACTATATAAATCTGTATGAAACTGTATAAAATTGTATAAAACTAACAAAGCTATATAAATCTATATAAATCTATAAATCTAAATAAAACTATGTAATAGTATATAAAAATATATACAAAACTATAGAAAAATATATATAAAACTATATATAACTAATAAAATTATGTAAAATTATATAAAACTAGCAAAGCTATATAAAACTATATAAAACTATATAAAACTATGTGAAACTGTATAAAACCATATAAAACTAACAAAACTAATAAAAGTATATAAAGTTATTCAAAACTATACAAAACTGTATAAAACGATATCAATCTATATAAAACTACATAAAACTATATAAAACTATATAAAACTATGCAAAACTATATAAAACTATATAAAACTATATAACACTATACAAAACTGTATAAAGCGATATCAATCTATATAAAACTACATAAAACTATATAAAACTATGCAAAAGTATATAAAACTACATAAAAGTGTATAAAACTATATTAAACAATATAAAAGTATATAAAAGTATATAAAACTATATAAAACTATATAAAACTATAAAAAATTACTTAAAACTATATAAAACTATATAAAACAATATAAAACTATATAGAACATTATAAAACTGTATAAAACTATATAAAACTGTATAAAACTATATAAAACCATATGAAACTATACAAAACTATATAAAACTACTAAAACTACTAAAACTATATAAAACTATGTAAAACTATATAAAACTATATAAATCTATATAAAAATATGTAAAACTATATAAAAGTATGTAAAACTAATAAAACTATATGAATCTATACAAAACTATATAAAACTACTAAAACTACTAAAACTATATAAAACTATGTAAAACTATATAAAACTATATAAATCTATATAAAAATATGTAAAACTATGTAAAAGTATGTAAAACTAATAAAACTATATGAATCTGTACAAAACTATATAAAACTATATAAAACTATGTCAAACTATATAAATCTATATACAACTATGTTAACCTATATAAAACAATGTATAACTATATAAAACAAATAAAGCTATATAAAACTACATAAAACCATATAAAACTATTCAAAACTATACAAAACTATTCAAGACAATATAAAACTATATAAAACTATATAAATCTATATAAAACTATGTTAACTTATATAAAACTATGTAAAACTATATGAAACAAATAAAAGTATATAAAGCTATGTAAAACTGTATAAAACTGTATAAAACTATATAAAACTATGTAAAACTATACAAAACTATATAAAGCTATATAAAACTATATAAAACTATATAATGCTATATAAAACTATATGAAGCTATATAAAACAATATAAAACTATATAAAACTATATAAAACAATATAAAACTGTATTAAACTATATAGAACGATATAAAACTAATAAAACTATATAAAACTATATAAAACTATATAAAACTATATAATACTATATAAAACTAAGAAAACTATATAAAACTAATAAAAGTATATAAAACTATATAGTACTATATAAAACTATTTAAAACTATGTAAAAAGAACAAACCTATATAAAACTATATAAAACTATATAAAACTATATAAAACTAACAAAACTATATAAAACTATATAAAACTATATAACGCTAATAAAACTATATAAAACTATATAAAACTATACAAAACTAAGAAAACTATATAAAACTCTATAAAACTATGTAAAACTATATAGACCTATATAAAACTATATAAAACTAATAAATCTATATAAAACTATATAGTACAATATAAAACTATATAAAACTATATAAAACTATGTAAAACTATATAAATCTATATACAACTATGTTAACCTATATAAAACAATGTAAAACTATATAAAAGAAATAAAGCTATATAAAACTTCATAAAAGTATATAAAACTATATAAAACTATATAATACTAACAAAACTATATAAAACTATATAAAACTATATAAAGCTCTATAAAACTATATAAAATTATATAAAACTCTATAAAACTATATAAAACTACATAAAACCAACAGAACTATATAAATCTATATAAAACTATATAAAACTATATAAAACCATATAAAACTAATAAAATTATATAAAACTATATAAAACTAACAAAACTATATAAAAGTAATAAAATTATATAAAACTATATAAAACTAACGAAACTATATAAAACCTTATAAAACTATGTAAAACTACAAAAAACTATAAAAAACTATATAAAACTATATAAAACTATATAAAACTATATAAAACTACATAAAACTACATAAATCTATGTAAAACTATGTAAAACTATATAAAACTATATAAAACTACATAAAACTATAGAAAACTATATAAAAATATTAAAATTATATAAAATTATATAAAACTGTATAAAAATAATAAAACTATATAAAATTATATAAAACTGTATAAAAATAATAAAACTATATAAAACTATGTAAAACAATATTAAACTATATAAAACTATGTGAAAATATATTAAACTATACAAATCTATATAAAACTATGTAATACTAATAAAACTATATAAAACTATACGGAACTATATAAGACTATATAAAACTATATAAACCTAGTAAAACTATATAAAATTATATGAAGCTATATAAAACTATATAAAGCTATATAAACCTATATAAAGCTATGTAAAACTATGTAAAACTATATGTAGCTATATACAACTATATAAAACTATATAAAACTATATAAAACTATATAAAACTATATAAAACTATATAAATCTACATGAACCTAAGGAAAACTAATAAAACTATAAAGGAATACATAAAACTATATAAAACTAAACAAAAATAATAAATCTATATAAAACTTTGTAAAACTATATAAAACTATACAAAACTATATAAAACTATATAAATCTATATAAAACTATGTAAACCTAATAAAACTATATGAAACTGAACAAAACTATATAAAACTATATAAAACTACATAAAACTATAGAAAGCTATATAAAAATATTAAAATTATATAAAATTATATAAAACTGTATAAAAATAATAAAACTATATAAAACTATGTAAAACTATATTAAACTATATAAAACTATGTGAAAATATATTAAACTATACAAATCTATATAAAACTATGTAATACTAATAAAACTATATAAAACTATACGGAACTATATAAGACTATATAAAACTATACAAACCTAGTAAAACGATATAAAATTATACGAAGCTATATAAAACTATATGAAGCTATATAAACCTATATAAAGCTATGTAAAACTATATAAAACTATATGAAACTATATACAACTATATAAATCTATGTAAAACTATATAAAACTATATAAAACTATATAAAACTGTATAAAACTAAATAAATCTTTATAAAGCTACGTAAAACTATATAAAACTATGTATAACTATGTAAAACTATTTAAATCTATATAGAACTATGTAAAACTATGTAAAACTATGTAAAACAACATAAAACAAACAAAACAAATAAAAATACATAAGACTATATAAAACTCTATAAAACTATACAAAACCAACAAAACTATATAAAACTATATAAAACTATATAATTCCATATAAAACAAATAAAACTATATAAAACTATGTAGTACTATATAATACTATATATAACTATATAAAACTAGCAAAACTATATAAAACTATATAAAACTCTATAAAACTATATAAAACTATATAAAACTAATAAAACTATATAAAACTAACAAAACTGTATTAAACTATATAAAACTCTATAAAACTATATAAAACCATATAAAACTATATAAAACCAACAAAACTATATAAACCTATATAAAAATCTATAGAACTATATAAAACTATACAAAGCTGTATAAAAATATATGGAACTAACAAAACTATATAAAACTATATAAAACTTTATAAGACTCTATAAAACTATATAAATCTATATAAAACCAACAAAACTATATAAAACTATATAAAACTATATAAAACTTAATAAAACTAACAAAACTATATAAAACTATATAAAACCATATAAAACTATATAAAACTATATAAAACAATATAAAACTATATAAAACATTATAAAACTGTATAAAACTATATAAAATTGTATAAAACTGTGTAAAAATAAATAAAAGTATATAAAACTATATAATACTATATAAAACTATATAATACCATATAAAACTATATAAACCTCTATAAAACTCTAGAAAACTATATAAAACTATATAAAACTATATAAACCTAACAAAACTATATAAAACTATATAAAGCTATATAAAACTCTATAAAACTATATAAAATTATATAAAACCAACAAAACTATATAAAACTATCTGAAACTCTATAAAACTATATAAAACTATATAAAACTCTATAAAACTATATAAAACTATATAAAACCAACAAAACAATATAAAACTATATAAAACTATATAAAACTTAATAAAACTAACAAAACTATATAAAACTATATAAAACCATATAAAACTATATAAAACTATATAAAACCAACAAAACTATATAAAACTATATAAAACTATATAAAACTTAATAAAACTAACAAAACTATATAAAACTATATAAAACCATATAAAACTATATAAAACAATACAAAACTATAGGAAACTCTACAAAAGTATATAACACTATATAAAACTATGTAAAACTAACAAAACTATATAAAACTATATAAAACCGTATAAAACTATATAAAACTATATAAAGCTATAATAAAACTAATGAAACTAGTAAAACTAAATAAAACCATATAAAACTGTATAAATCTACATAAAACTATATAAAACTATATAAAACTATATAAAACTCTATAAAACTATTTAAAACTATATTAAACTCTATAAAACTATATAAAATTATATAAAACTATATAAAACTCTATAAAACCATATAAAACTGTATAAATCTATATAAAACTATATAAAACTATATAAAACAATATAAAACTATATAAAACATTGTAAAACTGTATAAAACTATAAAAAACTGTATAAAACTGTATAAAACTATATAAAGCTAAATAAAACTATATAAAGCTATATAAAACTATATAAAACTATATAAAACTAATAAAATTATATAAAACTATATAAAACTAACAAAACAATATAAAACCATATAAAACTATATAAAACTATATAAAACTAACAAAACTATATAAACCTATATAAAACTCTATAGAACTATATAAAACTATACAAAGCTATATAAAAATATATGGAACTAACAAAACTATATAAAACTATATAAAACTTTATAAGACTCTATAAAACTATATAAAACTATATAAAACTATATACAACTCTGTAAAACTATATAAAACTACTTAAAACTCTATAAAAATATATAAAACTAAGAAAACTATATAAAACTATATAAAACGATATAAAACTAATAAAACTATATAAAACTGTATAAACCTATATAAAACTATATAAAACTATATAAAACTATATAAAACAATATAAAACTATATAAAACATTATAAAACTGTATAAAACTATATGAAATTGTATAAAACTGTGTAAAAATAAATAAAACTATATAAAACTATATAATACTATATAAAACTATATAATACCATATAAAACTATATAAAACTATATAAAACTAATAAAACTATATAAAACTATATAAAACTAATAAAACTATATAAAACTATATAAAACTATATAAAACTATATTCAACTATATAAAACTGTATAAAACTAATAAAACTATATAAAACTATATAAAACTATACAAAACTATATAAAACTAGCAAAACTATTAAAACTATTAAAACTATATAAAACTACATAAAACTATATAAAACTATATAAAACTATATAAAACTATAGAAAACTGTATAAAACTGGAAAACTATATAAAACTATTAAAACTAAATAAAACTATATAAGGCTATATAAAAGTATATAGAACTATATAAATCTATTTAAAACTTTATAAAACTATATAAACCAAGTAAAACTATATAAAATTGTATGAAGCTATAAAAAACTATATAAAATTATATAAAACTATATAAAACTAATTAAGATTATATAAAACTATATAAAACTATACAAAACTGTATAAAACTATATAAAACTATGTAAAACTATATAAAACTATATAAAACTATATAAAAATAATAAAATTGTATAAAACTATATAAAACTATACAAAACTGCATAAAACTACACAAAACTATATAAAACTATATAAAACTACATAAAAATATATAAAACTATATAAAAATAATAAAACAATATGAAATTATATAAAACTATATAAAAATAATAAAACTATACAAAACTATATAACGCTAATAAAACTATATAAAACTATATAAAACTATATAAAACTATACAAAAATAACAAAACTATATAAAACTACATAAAACTAACAAAACTATATAAAACTTTATAAAACTGTATAAAGCTATATAAAACTGTATAAAACTATATAAATCTATTTAAACGGTCTGAAACTGTGTAAAACTATATAAACTATGTAAAACTGTATAAAACTGTATAAAACTATATAAAACTATGTAAAACTATACAAAACTATATAAAGCTATATAAAACTATATAAAACTATATAATGCTATATAAAACTATATGAAGCTATATAAAACAATATAAAACTATATAAAACTATATAAAACAATATAAAACTGTATTAAACTATATAGAACGATATAAAACTAATAAAACTATATAAAACTATATAAAACTATATAAAACTATATAATACTATATAAAACTAATAAAACTATATAAAACTAATAAAAGTATATAAAACTATATAAAAGTATATAAAACTATATAAAACTATATATAACTATATAAAACTATATGCAACTATATAAAGCAATATAAAACACTATCAATCCTTAAGAAACTATATAAAACTACATAAAACAATATCGATCTATATAAAACTATATGAAACTACATAAAACAATATCAATATACATAAAACTAAGGAAAAATATATAAAACAATGTAAACATAGTAAAAGTATATAATATTACATGATGCTATATAAAAGTATATAAAACTGTGTAAACTTAATAAAACTATATAAAACTATATAAAACTATATAAAACTGTATGAAACTATATAAAATGATATAAAACTATGTAAAAGTATACAAAATTATATAAAACTATATAAAACTATGTGAAACTGTAAAAAACTAATAAAACTTCATAAAACTACATAAACATATATAAAACTATATAAAACTGTATAAAACTATATAAAACTATGTGAAACTATACAAAACAATATTAAACTATATAAAACTATACAAAACTATATAAAACTATGCAAAACTATATAAAACTATATAAAACCATACAAAACTATATAAAACTACTAAAACTACTAAAACTATATAAAACTATGTAAAACTATATAAAACTATATAAATCTATATAAAAATATGTAAAACTATATAAAAGTATGTAAAACTATATAATTCCATATAAAACAAATAAAACTATATAAAACTATGTAGTACTATATAATACTATATATAACTATATAAAACTAGCAAAACTATATAAAACTATATAAAACTCTATAAAACTATATAAAACTATATAAAACTAATAAAACTATATAAAACTAACAAAACTGTATTAAACTATATAAAACTCTATAAAACTATATAAAACCATATAAAACTATATAAAACCAACAAAACTATATAAACCTATATAAAAATCTATAGAACTATATAAAACTATACAAAGCTGTATAAAAATATATGGAACTAACAAAACTATATAAAACTATATAAAACTTTATAAGACTCTATAAAACTATATAAATCTATATAAAACCAACAAAACTATATAAAACTATATAAAACTATATAAAACTTAATAAAACTAACAAAACTATATAAAACTATATAAAACCATATAAAACTATATAAAACTATATAAAACAATATAAAACTATATAAAACATTATAAAACTGTATAAAACTATATAAAATTGTATAAAACTGTGTAAAAATAAATAAAAGTATATAAAACTATATAATACTATATAAAACTATATAATACCATATAAAACTATATAAACCTCTATAAAACTCTAGAAAACTATATAAAACTATATAAAACTATATAAACCTAACAAAACTATATAAAACTATATAAAGCTATATAAAACTCTATAAAACTATATAAAATTATATAAAACCAACAAAACTATATAAAACTATATGAAACTCTATAAAACTATATAAAACTATATAAAACTCTATAAAACTATATAAAACTATATAAAACCAACAAAACAATATAAAACTATATAAAACTATATAAAACTTAATAAAACTAACAAAACTATATAAAACTATATAAAACCATATAAAACTATATAAAACTATATAAAACCAACAAAACTATATAAAACTATATAAAACTATATAAAACTTAATAAAACTAACAAAACTATATAAAACTATATAAAACCATATAAAACTATATAAAACAATACAAAACTATAGGAAACTCTACAAAAGTATATAACACTATATAAAACTATGTAAAACTAACAAAACTATATAAAACTATATAAAACCGTATAAAACTATATAAAACTATATAAAGCTATAATAAAACTAATGAAACTAGTAAAACTAAATAAAACCATATAAAACTGTATAAATCTACATAAAACTATATAAAACTATATAAAACTATATAAAACTCTATAAAACTATTTAAAACTATATTAAACTCTATAAAACTATATAAAATTATATAAAACTATATAAAACTCTATAAAACCATATAAAACTGTATAAATCTATATAAAACTATATAAAACTATATAAAACAATATAAAACTATATAAAACATTGTAAAACTGTATAAAACTATAAAAAACTGTATAAAACTGTATAAAACTATATAAAGCTAAATAAAACTATATAAAGCTATATAAAACTATATAAAACTATATAAAACTAATAAAATTATATAAAACTATATAAAACTAACAAAACAATATAAAACCATATAAAACTATATAAAACTATATAAAACTAACAAAACTATATAAACCTATATAAAACTCTATAGAACTATATAAAACTATACAAAGCTATATAAAAATATATGGAACTAACAAAACTATATAAAACTATATAAAACTTTATAAGACTCTATAAAACTATATAAAACTATATAAAACTATATACAACTCTGTAAAACTATATAAAACTACTTAAAACTATATAAAAATATATAAAACTAAGAAAACTATATAAAACTATATAAAACGATATAAAACTAATAAAACTATATAAAACTGTATAAACCTATATAAAACTATATAAAACTATATAAAACTATATAAAACAATATAAAACTATATAAAACATTATAAAACTGTATAAAACTATATGAAATTGTATAAAACTGTGTAAAAATAAATAAAACTATATAAAACTATATAATACTATATAAAACTATATAATACCATATAAAACTATATAAAACTATATAAAACTAATAAAACTATATAAAACTATATAAAACTAATAAAACTATATAAAACTATATAAAACTATATAAAACTATATTCAACTATATAAAACTGTATAAAACTAATAAAACTATATAAAACTATATAAAACTATACAAAACTATATAAAACTAGCAAAACTATTAAAACTATTAAAACTATATAAAACTACATAAAACTATATAAAACTATATAAAACTATATAAAACTATAGAAAACTGTATAAAACTGGAAAACTATATAAAACTATTAAAACTAAATAAAACTATATAAGGCTATATAAAAGTATATAGAACTATATAAATCTATTTAAAACTTTATAAAACTATATAAACCAAGTAAAACTATATAAAATTGTATGAAGCTATAAAAAACTATATAAAATTATATAAAACTATATAAAACTAATTAAGATTATATAAAACTATATAAAACTATACAAAACTGTATAAAACTATATAAAACTATGTAAAACTATATAAAACTATATAAAACTATATAAAAATAATAAAATTGTATAAAACTATATAAAACTATACAAAACTGCATAAAACTACACAAAACTATATAAAACTATATAAAACTACATAAAAATATATAAAACTATATAAAAATAATAAAACAATATGAAATTATATAAAACTATATAAAAATAATAAAACTATACAAAACTATATAACGCTAATAAAACTATATAAAACTATATAAAACTATACAAAAATAACAAAACTATATAAAACTACATAAAACTAACAAAACTATATAAAACTTTATAAAACTGTATAAAGCTATATAAAACTGTATAAAACTATATAAATCTATTTAAACGGTCTGAAACTGTGTAAAACTATATAAACTATGTAAAACTGTATAAAACTGTATAAAACTATATAAAACTATGTAAAACTATACAAAACTATATAAAGCTATATAAAACTATATAAAACTATATAATGCTATATAAAACTATATGAAGCTATATAAAACAATATAAAACTATATAAAACTATATAAAACAATATAAAACTGTATTAAACTATATAGAACGATATAAAACTAATAAAACTATATAAAACTATATAAAACTATATAAAACTATATAATACTATATAAAGCTAATAAAACTATATAAAACTAATAAAAGTATATAAAACTATATAAAAGTATATAAAACTATATAAAACTATATATAACTATATAAAACTATATGAAACTATATAAAGCAATATAAAACACTATCAATCCTTAAGAAACTATATAAAACTACATAAAACAATATCGATCTATATAAAACTATATGAAACTACATAAAACAATATCAATATACATAAAACTAAGGAAAAATATATAAAACAATGTAAACATAGTAAAAGTATATAATATTACATGATGCTATATAAAAGTATATAAAACTGTGTAAACTTAATAAAACTATATAAAACTATATAAAACTATATAAAACTGTATGAAACTATATAAAATGATATAAAACTATGTAAAAGTATACAAAATTATATAAAACTATATAAAACTATGTGAAACTGTAAAAAACTAATAAAACTTCATAAAACTACATAAACATATATAAAACTATATAAAACTGTATAAAACTATATAAAACTATGTGAAACTATACAAAACAATATTAAACTATATAAAACTATACAAAACTATATAAAACTATGCAAAACTATATAAAACTATATAAAACCATACAAAACTATATAAAACTACTAAAACTACTAAAACTATATAAAACTATGTAAAACTATATAAAACTATATAAATCTATATAAAAATATGTAAAACTATATAAAAGTATGTAAAACTAATAAAACTATATGAATCTATACAAAACTATATAAAACTATATAAAACTATGTCAAACTATATAAATCTATATACAACTATGTTAACCTATATAAAACAATGTATAACTATATAAAACAAATAAAGCTATATAAAACTACATAAAACCATATAAAACTATTCAAAACTATACAAAACTATTCAAGACAATATAAAACTATATAAAACTATATAAATCTATATAAAACTATGTTAACTTATATAAAACTATGTAAAACTATATGAAACAAATAAAAGTATATAAAGCTATGTAAAACTGTATAAAACTGTATAAAACTATATAAAACTATGTAAAACTATACAAAACTATATAAAGCTATATAAAGCTATATAAAACTATATAATGCTATATAAAACTATATGAAGCTATATAAAACAATATAAAACTATATAAAACTATATAAAACAATATAAAACTGTATTAAACTATATAGAACGATATAAAACTAATAAAACTATATAAAACTATATAAAACTATATAAAACTATATAATACTATATAAAACTAAGAAAACTATATAAAACTAATAAAAGTATATAAAACTATATAGTACTATATAAAACTATTTAAAACTATGTAAAAAGAACAAACCTATATAAAACTATATAAAACTATATAAAACTATATAAAACTAACAAAACTATATAAAACTATATAAAACTATATAACGCTAATAAAACTATATAAAACTATATAAAACTATACAAAACTAAGAAAACTATATAAAACTCTATAAAACTATGTAAAACTATATAGACCTATATAAAACTATATAAAACTAATAAATCTATATAAAACTATATAGTACATTATAAAACTATATAAAACTATATAAAACTATGTAAAACTATATAAATCTATATACAACTATGTTAACCTATATAAAACAATGTAAAACTATATAAAAGAAATAAAGCTATATAAAACTTCATAAAAGTATATAAAACTATATAAAACTATATAATACTAACAAAACTATATAAAACTATATAAAACTATATAAAGCTCTATAAAACTATATAAAATTATATAAAACTCTATAAAACTATATAAAACTACATAAAACCAACAGAACTATATAAATCTATATAAAACTATATAAAACTATATAAAACCATATAAAACTAATAAAATTATATAAAACTATATAAAACTAACAAAACTATATAAAAGTAATAAAATTATATAAAACTATATAAAACTAACAAAACTATATAAAACCTTATAAAACTATGTAAAACTACAAAAAACTATAAAAAACTATATAAAACTATATAAAACTATATAAAACTACATAAAACTACATAAATCTATGTAAAACTATGTAAAACTATATAAAACTATATAAAACTACATAAAACTATAGAAAACTATATAAAAATATTAAAATTATATAAAATTATATAAAACTGTATAAAAATAATAAAACTATATAAAACTATGTAAAACAATATTAAACTATATAAAACTATGTGAAAATATATTAAACTATACAAATCTATATAAAACTATGTAATACTAATAAAACTATATAAAACTATACGGAACTATATAAGACTATATAAAACTATATAAACCTAGTAAAACTATATAAAATTATATGAAGCTATATAAAACTATATAAAGCTATATAAACCTATATAAAGCTATGTAAAACTATGTAAAACTATATGTAGCTATATACAACTATATAAAACTATATAAAACTATATAAAACTATATAAAACTATATAAAACTATATAAATCTACATGAACCTAAGGAAAACTAATAAAACTATAAAGGAATACATAAAACTATATAAAACTAAACAAAAATAATAAATCTATATAAAACTTTGTAAAACTATATAAAACTATACAAAACTATATAAAACTATATAAATCTATATAAAACTATGTAAACCTAATAAAACTATATGAAACTGAACAAAACTATATAAAACTATATAAAACTACATAAAACTATAGAAAGCTATATAAAAATATTAAAATTATATAAAATTATATAAAACTGTATAAAAATAATAAAACTATATAAAACTATGTAAAACTATATTAAACTATATAAAACTATGTGAAAATATATTAAACTATACAAATCTATATAAAACTATGTAATACTAATAAAACTATATAAAACTATACGGAACTATATAAGACTATATAAAACTATACAAACCTAGTAAAACGATATAAAATTATACGAAGCTATATAAAACTATATGAAGCTATATAAACCTATATAAAGCTATGTAAAACTATATAAAACTATATGAAACTATATACAACTATATAAATCTATGTAAAACTATATAAAACTATATAAAACTATATAAAACTGTATAAAACTAAATAAATCTTTATAAAGCTACGTAAAACTATATAAAACTATGTATAACTATGTAAAACTATTTAAATCTATATAGAACTATGTAAAACTATGTAAAACTATGTAAAACAACATAAAACAAACAAAACAAATAAAAATACATAAGACTATATAAAACTCTATAAAACTATACAAAACCAACAAAACTATATAAAACTATATAAAACTATATAATTCCATATAAAACAAATAAAACTATATAAAACTATGTAGTACTATATAATACTATATATAACTATATAAAACTAGCAAAACTATATAAAACTATATAAAACTCTATAAAACTATATAAAACTATATAAAACTAATAAAACTATATAAAACTAACAAAACTGTATTAAACTATATAAAACTCTATAAAACTATATAAAACCATATAAAACTATATAAAACCAACAAAACTATATAAACCTATATAAAAATCTATAGAACTATATAAAACTATACAAAGCTGTATAAAAATATATGGAACTAACAAAACTATATAAAACTTTATAAAACTCTATAAAACTATATAAAACTATATAAAACTATATAAAGCTCTATAAAACTATATAAAACTACATAAATCTATATAAAACTAATGAAACTATATAAAACTAATAAAACTAATAAAACAATATAAATCTATATAAAACTATATAAAATTGTATAAAACTGTGTAAAAATAAATAAAAGTATATAAAACTATATAATACTATATAAAACTATATAATACCATATAAAACTATATAAACCTCTATAAAACTCTAGAAAACTATATAAAACTATATAAAACTATATAAACCTAACAAAACTATATAAAACTATATAAAGCTATATAAAACTCTATAAAACTATATAAAATTATATAAAACCAACAAAACTATATAAAACTATATGAAACTCTATAAAACTATATAAAACTATATAAAACTCTATAAAACTATATAAAACTATATAAAACCAACAAAACAATATAAAACTATATAAAACTATATAAAACTTAATAAAACTAACAAAACTATATAAAACTATATAAAACCATATAAAACTATATAAAACTATATAAAACCAACAAAACTATATAAAACTATATAAAACTATATAAAACTTAATAAAACTAACAAAACTATATAAAACTATATAAAACCATATAAAACTATATAAAACAATACAAAACTATAGGAAACTCTACAAAAGTATATAACACTATATAAAACTATGTAAAACTAACAAAACTATATAAAACTATATAAAACCGTATAAAACTATATAAAACTATATAAAGCTATAATAAAACTAATGAAACTAGTAAAACTAAATAAAACCATATAAAACTGTATAAATCTACATAAAACTATATAAAACTATATAAAACTATATAAAACTCTATAAAACTATTTAAAACTATATAAAACTCTATAAAACTATATAAAATTATATAAAACTATATAAAACTCTATAAAACCATATAAAACTGTATAAATCTATATAAAACTATATAAAACTATATAAAACAATATAAAACTATATAAAACATTGTAAAACTGTATAAAACTATAAAAAACTGTATAAAACTGTATAAAACTATATAAAGCTAAATAAAACTATATAAAGCTATATAAAACTATATAAAACTATATAAAACTAATAAAATTATATAAAACTATATAAAACTAACAAAACAATATAAAACCATATAAAACTATATAAAACTATATAAAACTAACAAAACTATATAAACCTATATAAAACTCTATAGAACTATATAAAACTATACAAAGCTATATAAAAATATATGGAACTAACAAAACTATATAAAACTATATAAAACTTTATAAGACTCTATAAAACTATATAAAACTATATAAAACTATATACAACTCTGTAAAACTATATAAAACTACTTAAAACTATATAAAAATATATAAAACTAAGAAAACTATATAAAACTATATAAAACGATATAAAACTAATAAAACTATATAAAACTGTATAAACCTATATAAAACTATATAAAACTATATAAAACTATATAAAACAATATAAAACTATATAAAACATTATAAAACTGTATAAAACTATATGAAATTGTATAAAACTGTGTAAAAATAAATAAAACTATATAAAACTATATAATACTATATAAAACTATATAATACCATATAAAACTATATAAAACTATATAAAACTAATAAAACTATATAAAACTATATAAAACTAATAAAACTATATAAAACTATATAAAACTATATAAAACTATATTCAACTATATAAAACTGTATAAAACTAATAAAACTATATAAAACTATATAAAACTATACAAAACTATATAAAACTAGCAAAACTATTAAAACTATTAAAACTATATAAAACTACATAAAACTATATAAAACTATATAAAACTATATAAAACTATAGAAAACTGTATAAAACTGGAAAACTATATAAAACTATTAAAACTAAATAAAACTATATAAGGCTATATAAAAGTATATAGAACTATATAAATCTATTTAAAACTTTATGAAACTATATAAACCAAGTAAAACTATATAAAATTGTATGAAGCTATAAAAAACTATATAAAATTATATAAAACTATATAAAACTAATTAAGACTATATAAAACTATATAAAACTATACAAAACTGTATAAAACTATATAAAACTATGTAAAACTATATAAAAAC